>NC_041054.1:2684275-2914417 GCF_900634775.1 Gouania willdenowi
TTTTTTAAGTTCAATTTTAACTGAATTTCTGCCTTTTGCTTCTATTTCACAATAAAAAACAGAAAAATATAATTATGACATAGGGCCACGTGTGGACCTCTGTTTAATTTCATGCAGCCCCCAAAGTGAACACACAGAATTACAGAAAAATAACTAAAGGTATGGTAAAAAACACAAAAGTACAAAAAAGCACACAAACTACGAAAATTACAGAAAAATATTCAAAACAACAACAAAAATACACAAAACTACTCCAAAAACACACAAGATGATTAGAAAATACAGAAAAATATACGAAACGACAACAAAAACACACAATTTACTCCAAAATACACAAATTTACTCAAAATACATAAAATGATTCGAAAATACAGAAATATTTACAAAATGACAAATACACAAAATATTTAGAAAGAGAACAAAAATAACACAAATTACTCCAAAACCACACAAATAAATTCTAAAATACAGAAAAATATTTTTTAAAAAAAAACAAAAATACACAAAATGACTTTGAAAACACAAGAGACAACGACAAAAAATACAGAAAAAAATATTCAAAACAACAACAAAGACAATTGTAAAATATACAAAATGACCAAAATACACAAAATTACTTTGAAAATATGAGAGACGATGACAAAAATAAAGAAAGAATATTTAAAACTACAACAAAAATACAACAAATTACTCCAAAAACACACTTTAAAATACAGAAAAATATACAAAACGTCAAACAAAAAATACACAAAGTTTACTCCAAAAATATATAAAATGGTTCAAAAATACAGAAATATATACAAAAGGACAAAAACACAAAATACAAAACACAGAAAAATATTCAGAACAAGAACAAAAATACAGAGATTCTAAAATACAAAAAAATATTAAAAAAATAACAAAAATACACAAAATTACTTTGAAAACACACAAGACGACTTAAAAAAAAAATACAGATTTTTTTTAAAAATTGACAAAAATACAGAAAAATAGTATTGGAGAAGAGATTGGGGACGGCATAAATAAATATCTTTCAAAATAAAAGGCACAGGATTTATTTATTTTTTTTTGACTATGATCCTCTTGAACTCAGTTGTAACTCATAATTAGAAACACTGATGTGGTGTATGTTGTGTATCTAAAGAACCAGTGTGAGGTGGATAAAGTTACCAGAGGCTTCATTGTAATAAACACTGATCCTGTCCAGCTGAAGGTCGCTGTCTCCATGATACGTTCCTGTTGGGTCGATGCCGTGCTCGTCACTGATCACCTCCCAGAACTGAAAAAATAAAGTTCAGTTACGTCAGTGTACAGAGATGTTAGAAAAAGGGAATAAACGTGTATATTTATTTACCCTCAACCCTTCTTCCTTACTAAAGCAAAGTTTCCATTTTTTAAGCTTCCTTATGAAGATTTATTTATTCACAGAAGCAGAAATTATATTGAATTAATTTGTAGTAAAATAAGAAACAATAAAAATAAATAAAATAAAAAACAGAAGGCAACGCACAGAACACCCAAAAGACAACCGAAAAATAGTGTAATGAAGGAGATAAAATATGACAATACAATAATAGAGGCTATATATAAACTTAGATATAAATAGAAAATATAAATAGCTATATAAAAAGGATAAATAATATAGATATATTCTTATACTATAAGGAGAGACGCCTTAGACTGTTTAGTTGTACAGTCCGACAGCAGTAGGGATGAAAATAATGTGAAAATAATAAATAAATAGCATCATATTAACGTGATCATGTGACAGTCAAACACCCAAGCCTGTACATTGTTAAAAAAAAAGGAAAACTGTAATTTTTAAAAATTTATTTTAATCAATTTAATTCTTTAACTGTCCCACGCCCTCATACCCTCACGCCACAGAAAGAAGTGTGTGTGTGTGTGTGTGTGTGTGTGTGTGTGGTGTGCGTGTGGGTGTGGTGTGTGTGTGTGTGTGTGTGTGTGGCGGTAACAAGGATCACATTAACACGTGTACAACAGTCATCATGTGGATCACACGCTCATGGCTGCAGGTAGTTATCAGTTACATCAGGGATTCTCAACCTTGGGGTCAGGACCACACTTGGGGTCACGAAACACTGGGAGGGGGTCGCCAGATGCTTTAAAAAAAACTAAGAATTTTTTTAACAATTTGAGCCCATTTTTGCTTATTTTTTTACCTTTTTCTGCAACAACACCAAACTTGCCAGAGTTTAATTTATTTTCATCACTTTTTCTTGCTATATTTTTTGCTCCTTTTTGCATTTTTGCTACATTACTCCCATTTCTGACACTTCTCCGTCACATTTCAAAACCTTTTCTGCACATTTTTTCCACTTTTAAGACATTTTCGACACTTATAAACCCTTTCGTCACATATGTTGACCCATTATTGTCACTTTTAACCTCTTTTCACCATATTTCATGCTTATTTTTGCCAATTTAACCACAATTCCAATTTTTCACTGAAACTAATTGTTTCAATATTGACCATTTTTCCACTTTTTCTGTCCATTTTTGGCCACTCTCATTTGCAGCTTTTAACTAATTTCTGTAGTTTTTAAAATCCCATTTCACCATCTTTTCCACCACTTTTTTCACTTTTAACCCATTTTATTTCTGATTAAAACAAGGATTTACATCTTTAACATGACTTTATATAATAATAATAAACATTGTGGATAGCAGTGGATATTATTCAGATAAATAAATATTGTTATCACAGATTCATAGAACAATAAACCATCATTATGCTCATCATATTCATGGTGGAGCAGTGCAGGATGTTCTGACAGACCTACATGTTGGCTGGTGACGTGCTGACGTGGTGACGTATCGATCATTTCCTGTTTACGCTCTACCGCTGCTTGCAGCGCTCTACTACTGTGTTCTGCTAACGCTAATCAAACTTGTTGTCATTGATATTTTAGCCTTGAAAACACTTGTTTTAATTTTTTACCGTACAGTTAAACGTACGAAGGTTAAGTAAAGAGCAATCTCGCCTCTTATAGGCAGTGTAATCTCCTTTAAACGTCCTTTTGTCCTTAGCTTAGCTTAGCTTAAATTTAGCACCTATGGCTTCTCTCTCCTGCCCGGTGTGTCAGATGTTTAGTTACTCCTCGTCCTCCTTTAGGGACAATGGTAGTTGCATAAAGTGCAGCGTACTGTTAATATGGAGGCGAGGATCAACAATCTGGAGAAGCGGTTCCGCACCCCTGATACCAAAATCGAAGCTAACAAGCAGGACCTAGCCGGTGCCGTGGGATCCTCAGTGTGGAGTCTACAGAGTCTCAACAACTCTGTCTCCACCCTTTCCTCTGCACACACCCAACACAGCATAATGTGGATGGCTGTTCATCATAGGAATGGGATCCACACAAGGTTCCTGCTGCTTAACAGAAGGTTTTCCTTGCCGCAATGATGAATTCATGTTGGGTGTGGGATACATATGTATGTGTATATACGTATATATGCATATGTGTGTATCCATAAAATGAAGAGTCCGTCCTTAAGACTGCTCTACTGTAAAGTGTCTTGAGATACCATTGGTTATGATTTGGCGCTATACAAATAAAAGATTGATTGATTGATTGATTGAAGTGTCTGATGCGTCACTCAACGTTTTAAGGCCAAGCTTGATAACTGGATGGAATGAGGGTATTTCATTATCCTCCTTTCCTTTATTATACTTTATTACAGCCCGATGGATAAAAATGTCCAACAGGAACATATTTACTCCTGACTAATCTTTGAATCCAAGATGAAAAAAAAAAAAAAAAAAAGAGTTTTTCTCACTGACCTTTGATGATTCACTGACCCACTCGGGACGACTCCCCAAAATCTGTTTGTCCATTTTGTCCCGTCGGTTTGGTATCACCTAAACAACAAACAATGATAATGAAGATAGTGTCCTTATCACTTCTTTGCATATTTCATTCTTCAACAGATCCCCACAGACAGTGGTAACAAACTCTGTATTTTCTGAACAGCACCTAAGTCTGCTTTGATAATGATACCTCTTCTCTTAATGCAAATATCTGAAAAATTATATATTCACTGATTTACTGAATGGATGAAGGAAAAAAGTTGATTATTGGCAAGGAAAATACTAGAAGGCATATTTGTCGTGAACTACTACAATATTTTTATTTAATAAGAGAGTAACGCCTCCCATTTACTGTTCTTCAGACTGATGAAAGACAAATATTTAATACAAAAAAAACAACAATTGTTACAAAAGTATTTTAATATAAATGCTGGTTGAACTGCAATGCTGATCTTTGTGGAACTATTTCCTAAAAAATTAACAAATCACTTTGAAGGTAGCATCATTGTATTATCTCGTCAGTATGCTCCTAATCATAGGAAATGGTAAAAATGCATAATAAACACAGACAAAATGTATAGAATGACACTTCAAAAGCTTCAATTAAAGTGTCAGTATAGAAGCAGGTATATTAAGCTTTAACATTAAGAAAATGTACAGGATTTGGTCATTAACTTTTTAAACAATTAAACATGATTTACATGATTTTATTCATCAAACCATTCAATAATAATAATAATAAAAAGTATGATTCAAAACAAATAATGAAAATAATTTTCAATTTAAAAAAATAAAACTTGGTGAAAACGGTTTGTTTTTACAGGTTTTGTCTGTATTTGTAGGAGGAAACGAATGTGTGATGCTTTCAGAAATTTTTTTTTTTTTTTTACTTGAGTTATTTATAATTAGGTTAAATTCATTCACCTGAAATTTTTGGTGTTGATTTCACAACTACTAGTTTATGTACGACAAACTTGGCATAGTCTTATAATATACTATCTTTTTTATTTTGTAAACTCAATGTAATCATGTGTTTTGAAATAACCTGAACAGATGGGATTTTATTTTTAACCCAAAGCTAATGATAGCGAATGAATCATCATATTGTTCATGATTTTGATATTTTAGAATTAGAGGAAATACGTTGTTTTCTGGTGTTCTGTTGCTCTTTAGAGACATATTATTGTCCCATATGGTTTCTATTTGGTTTACCTGGGAATACAAAGTCAGTAAAACAGCTTTTGGCGGAATAAAAACACAAATTACATTTATGTCTAAAGAACAGCTGCTTACCTCTCAGTGAGCAGCATCTCCTGTTAGCACACAACACCAAGCCTCCGCATGTATCACCTCTGAATAACAATAAAGTATCATCTTTAATCTCCGACACTGTAGAATAATAACCCTATAAAATCACATGTACACCATTCTGCTACGGTGACATTAAAAGCTATTATTCAGTCTGAAAAACCTTGTAAACAGCGTTAGCATGTCACGTCCCACCGGCCGGAATATTTAGAACAAATGCACCTCCGTTTCCGTTTTTTTCAAAATAAAGTCCCTAGCATTGACAGGAAGCGCCACAGGCTGTCCAGAACGCTGTAAATGTATGTTTATGCAAAAAAACATGTAAAAAAATGAACCTCACTCAAACATGATGGAAATAGTTTTTCTGGATTTTATTGTAAAATATATGAAATACCTTGTTTCTTTTATTCTGAAGTGCTCGCGGTTGTGCTTTTATTTTGTTTTTACAAAAACATAATCACAGGCAAAAATTACACACTGTACTTATATTATACATTCCAGGAGGAAAACAAAGAATAGTATGCAACACAATTTATGATTATTTAAAAATAAAATAAAATAAATGACAACCGACATGGAGTAATGATCGAAATATTTCTAGGCTGCGTCCGAATATCCCCTCCTATCTCCTTTCCTATCCACTTTCCTAGGAGAGGAGTTAGGAAAAGGTGGTCACGTTAGTTTTGACGATCAGAGACTTCCACTAGGTGACGTAATAATCCTACGGCCGCACTTCCTTTCCTCAGAAAATTCAAACGAACTTTTATCATGGCCACCACTTATACACTTCCGGGGATTAAAGAACAGTGATTGGTCGCAATCATCTTGGTTATTTACAATTGACTCGCAACTCTCGCTAAATGGGCGACAATTCACTGTAAACTCTCGGCCAATAGGCGAGCAGTAACCGTTAACTCTCGACCAATGAGCGGTCAGCATGAGACAAATGTCAGTTGGGCTTTCATCTTCTCAATATATAAACAAACTCTTAGGAATAGATGTTAGTGTTCACAATCTGGAGACAGATCGCCAACACATCTCTATCACAGACACATTTAAAGACGTTTTTAACGCAGCTTCAGGATAGTTTGTCACATTATGGGCATTCTATCTTTCCTGGGTTTTAGCCGACTGGCTCGAAACTTGGGCGACTGCCGTCGTAAGTGGAAGAAGAAGAAGCAGAAAGTCCGCTCCAGGAAAGAGACCTTCACTAAGGCTGAGACAGAGAGAGGGGCCCTGGAAGTCCCACTAAAACACGCCCCCAACCAGGTGGTGGTGGAGGTGGAGATCCACCCCAGACCGAAGGGCGAGACGGAGTGTGAGGAGCTGTCAGCGAAGGAGAGCCTGGTGACCGAGACCCCCACCGTGACGGTTCCTGACAATGGAGGACCCATGGAGGACGTTTCCACCATTGAGCCGATTCCTCGGACACACAGCGGGAGGGAAAGTGCTGGCGTGTGTGACTCTGAATCTGTTCCCGTGGAGCCAGAGCTCAAAGCTCAGCCCAACGCTCCACAGAACGACGGCACCGCTCGCCTCCACCACTTTGTCTCCAACATGGTCATCAAGCCTGTGTCCTGCGTTCACTGTGGAAGGAAGATCACGTTTTTAAAGCGGTCCATGAAGTGCAGTGACTGTAAAGTGGTGTCCCACCCACAATGTAGGGAGCGCTGCCCCCTGCCCTGCACCCCCAACCCCATTGGCTGCCCGCTTAAGATCGGAGAGGGGTGTGTGTATGACGTACTGGCTGATTACGCCCCTGACTCCTCCCCCAGTATTCCTCCTCTGGTGATTAGCTGCGTTAATGAGATTGAGCAGCGCGGCCTGTGTGAGGCCGGACTCTACCGTCTTTCCGGTTCCTACGTCCAAGTGAAAGACCTGAAGGAGGAGTTCCTCCTCACTAACATGGTTCCCGTCCTCAGTGAGGTGAAAAACATCAACACCGTGACGGGGCTCCTCAAGGACTTCCTAAGGAACCTGAAGGAGCCGCTGCTCACGTTCCGCCTGACCCAGGCCTTCATGGACGCAGCAGAGGTTTCTGATGAGGAGAACAGCTTCTCTCTGCTGTACCAGAGCATCAGTGACCTGCCCAAAGCCAACAGAGACACGCTGGCCTTCCTGGTTCTGCATCTGCAGCGAGTGGCTGAAAGCCTAGAAACCAGGATGGACATTCACAACCTGGCCCTTGTTTTTGGTCCGACAATCGTGGGCCACGCCGTCCCCAACCCAGACCTCATTACCATCATGTGGGACACCAACCGTCAGATCAAGGTGATGGAGCGCCTGCTGACCATGCCCAGTAATTACTGGGACCAGTTTGTGACGGAGCAGCCGTGACAAAGTACCCCAGACTGTAGTCCGAAATATTTTAATTAATTTTGTTGAAAGGCTTAATTCTTATATGTACATATATAGTTGTTTATAACATATTATATTATAGTTGTTTTATTTTGAAAAACCCAGCTGTTTATATCTCTATTGCTTTTCTTTCTATATTGTTGTGCTTTTATTGTGATGGTTCATCAGCTCATGTGTTACTCAGTAGTTGAAGAACAGAACTTTTGACCATTTTCTTAAATGTTTGTGCTTTTATTAAATGTTTTAACGCCCACCACGTGGACAACTTTGAAATCCTTGTCTGTCTTTAATTTGTCATAGTTTGACGTGTTTGTACTTTGAGAAGTGTGTGTATTTATAAATATATATTGTTTAAATATGATGAGCACAATTACACTGCAGTGAAAATACAGTAAGGCATGAAAAACATCCACATTTTGAGGTAAGGCATACAAATTGAATTATTGATAATCATAAAAGCCTTAAAACGAGTTTAAATATGATGAGCACACTTAAACTGGGGTTAAAATGCAGTAAGGCATGAAAAATTAGAAAAATGTGACAAACTCCGAAATTTCAAAAGGCATAAAAATTGTTTGAATATTTTTTTTCTAAAATAAGGCTATCATAAGACCTTAAAATAAAATAATAAATATGATTAGTAGACTTAAACTGGGGTGAAAATCCAGTAAAGCATGATAAATGTGATAAATACATTTCAGAGGTGAGGCTATAGTAACAAAAGAAAATTCAAAAATGTTGGATTTTTTTATTCTGAGATAAGGCAATCATAAGTGTCAAGCTTATTTTCTACAATGCTTGTTGTCCAGCTTAAAAGGACATGGATGGAACACAAGTAAGACATGAGGTCAACTCAGCTTTTAAAAGTTTATTCAGTTTTGTTGCAGGTTTTGTAGCAGCTTGAAAACCTTAAAGAAAAGGGTGAAAAAGAAGAATGAGCTCTATTCAAAATTTTTAAACAAATTAACCACCTGAACTTTTGCCATTTTAAACAATTTATTCATTATATTCATTAATTTTTTGCTATTCAATGTTTTTTAAGCCAACCTACAATGTTTGACTATTTCTATTTGTAAAATTAAATCATGTGCTTTGGTGTATGAATTTCAACCGTTTTAATCAAAGTCTAAGTTTTTAACAATGTATTTTACCCATAAACTTATTTATTAATTTTAGTATTTACGTAAACTTATTTATCAGAAACTCTACACCAATATTTATTACTCTTAACATGTTAGTGATTTTATTCTTCATTCTTTTAACCTAAATTACACTATGAAATCACAATATATATATATATCAATTGGATCAAATAGTAACTTAATGTATTTTGACTAAGATGTCTCAAGGCAAACAAATTGAAAAGGCCAAACACTTTGGCTGTAGAGTTAACTTAAATTTGGGCTAAAAGTCATAAAAACATGGAATCAGCCTGTGTACTTTAACATGACCTACATTCCAACTTAAATACTTGCTTTTAGGAGCTTTTAACTTTAAAATAAACCATAATAAATCTGAAGACACTCACCAACAACTACCACTGTATTGTCTGAGTGTCCAACACACAGGTGTGATGGATGTTCAATCAGAGCTTAGACCCAATACTTATGTTGGGGCTCCATCTAGTGTCTAATTGTTGAACTACACCTATACCTGACCTAAGGTGTACTGGACAGAACAGGTGAGAAGTGAGAGAAGGTTGAGTGTGTTGGCAGAGGTGTTTTCTTCTGGAGTATTGGAGCGTTTGGAGTGCCATTTGTTCTTTTCTTCATTTTTGGAAAACCAATAAGACCCTTAAAACTAGTTTAAATATGATGAGCACACTTAAACAGGGGTGAAAATCCAGTAAGGCATGAAAAATGAGAAAACATTTTTCTGAGATAAGGCTATCATAAGATCCTTAAAACAAGTTATGAAATATGAAAAAATAAAATAGGAATAAAAAATTTGTAAGAAAATATAAAACCCATTTATTCAACTCAGACATTTTTAAAGATACCAGACATACACATTATAACATTTAAATGACTCCACAACCATGCACAAATAACAAGTAGGTACGTTCTTGTTCTTCTTTTCACGTTAAAAGTTTCATTGAGTTTTCTTATTCCAAAGAAAATAAAAATACACACAAAAAAATCTAATTCACTTCTTACTACAGCTTACTGAACTACAGACATGGGCAACTTGGGTCCCAAATGTAAATGCACAAAATAACCCCAAAAACACATGGAATGGCAGAAAAATATTCAAGAAATTTTAATAAATAAAGAGAAAACAGCAAAAATAAATAAAATTACTGTAATACTAGATTACAAATATATATATATATATATACATAAAGTGACTAAACACAATGAAGATGACTACAATAAGTAACGTAAAAAATATTTACAAAAAAACACAAAAAAATACTAAAAAATGACACCAAAACCCCATAATACAACTAAATATACAGGATCACAGAAAAATATTTTTTTTAAAAAAGACAACATGGAATGGCAAACACATACACAAAATATGACAAAAGTGTGAAAAGAAAATTGCTTAAATACACAGAAAAAAGCAAAAATAAACAAAATGACACCAAAAATACATAAAATTACTCTAAAACCCACAAAATTACTACAATAAATAACTGAAAAAATAAACAAAACTACACTAAATAGGTTAAAAAAAAAGACCCCAAAATGATAACGAAAACACACAAAATTACTCCAAAAACACTCCGAAAACCACAACAAAACATCACATTTTCACACAAAATAAATGTACAAGGAGCTTCCAGCACATGGTGGATGTTTCCTCCATCCAGTGAAAGTTCTCCACTGTACAGAAAGCCCACCACAGCCTTCAGACCAGTGATGGAGATGCCGATTAACTCCACCTGCAGACAAACAGCAACAAGTCCAGATGAATTCCCAAAGCCTTTTTAAATCCATGATGATGAAAAACTAAATTTACACTGAGAATAAAAGGAGAACACACCAACATGTCCAGGTCAGAAAAAGTCAGAACATTACATCAGATTAGGGCTGCACGATTATGGCCAAAATAATTATCACAATTATTTATCATTTCAGGGAAAACGACTATTTTTAAAAAACAATATGTGAACAGTTTAGAGTCCAAAAAAAAGCTTTAAACAAGAATATTGATAAATACTAAAATGTACCCAAGAATTTGCCAAAATGAACTATTGCCTAACTATAATTATACTGTTAGAGTGCAACTCCTTCAAAAACAATCACAGCGTATAAAGAGAAAGTTAAGAACATTAAGCTTAAGCTACAGGTTTTTATCCAGAAACACTAGCGTGTCAACATTTTCTGGCTTGAGTGTCCGCTGGATTAAAGAATGAATTAATAATACTAATTAATTAGGTACTTATGTCAATCAACTCATGGGGGCGTGTCCACACGTTCAACACGAGCGCCCCACCTAAAAAAAAAAAAATCCCTAAAACTAGTTTTATATCCATCCGAGGTCGCATTTTAAACATAAAAATTGCAGACAAACAGGTGAATTTAATCGTGGAGACCAAAATCATAATCATGATTAAAATTTGATTAATTGTGCAGCCTTATGTCAGAAACTGTTATGTTTTTACCACACAGATTTTTTATTTAGGAACATGTCGTCCACCTGCATCTACGACTGAAAACTACTTTTGTTCAGACACAGAATCCTCCTCTCCTGACTACAGACTTCTGTAATAAAAGCGTCTCTTTCCTTCTTCTTTACCTCATTCTGCTGCTCCTCCCTCATGCCCACAGTGAACATGGCGTGGAAGTAAGGGCTAAACACATGTCATCATTTAACCGCTGGCTATCGAGGTGGTGTCCAGAAAACGAGGTGGGCTTCATTGATAATTGGAGATCCTTCTGGGGAAAACCGAACCTGATAGGAAGAGATGGAATCCACCCTACTTTGGAGGGAGCATCTCTACTATCAGAAAACATGGCACAGTCACTGTTATGACATCTCATGAATGAGACCATGTTACAGAGGTGGAGTCCTCCACGCCCCTCTGCGCTTGTCTTAGGACAGTTTCCCTCCCATTGCTATTATGATAGCTGTGTTCATCGCCATGACAACTGTTGTGATGGTGGTGAATATTATTTTATGGAGACGGTGTCTGTCCCCCGACCCATATTTCACAATGATTTTAACGTAAAATCAAATAAAAGAGCTATCAATTATAAAAATCTGAAAAAAATTAAAATCTCAAATCTAGAAACACCAAAACATAAAACCATTAGATGTGCTCTATTAAATATTAGATCACTGAGATCCAAATCTCTACTAGTAAATGACCTTATCTCAGAAAATAACTTTGATTTATTCTGTTTAACTGAAACATGGCTGTATCAAGATGAATATGTTAGTTTAAATGAAGCCACTCCTCCCAGTCATTTAAATACTCATATGCCACGAGACATAGGCCGTGGAGGTGGTGTAGCAGCTATTCATCATTCCTCTCTCCTAATCTATCCTAAACCAAAGGCCAACTACACTTCCTTTGAAAGCCTGGTTCTAAATTTATCTCATACTGAATCAAAAACCTACCAGCCAGTCTTATTTGCGATAATTTACCGTCCTCCAGGCCCTTATTCTGAATTTCTATCAGAATTCTCTGAGTTTATATCAAACTTAGTCCTCAGTTCTGATAAAATACTGATAGTAGGAGATTTTAATATCCATGTGGACAAAGATAGTGATAGCCTGAGCTCAGCCTTTATGTCCCTAATAGACTCAGTTGGCTTTTTTCAAACTATTAATGAAGCTACTCATCGTTTAAATCATACTCTTGATCTTGTTCTAACATATGGCCTTGATATTAATGAACTAAAAGTCTACCCTGAAAATCCTCTGCTATCATATCACTTTTTAATATCTTTTAACATTATCCTAGAGGATCTCGTACTGTGCAATAAAATAGTTACGAGTAGAAATCTGTCCAATAGTGCTGTGGCTAAATTTAAAGAGGCCATTCCTGCTGCCTTAAACTCAGTGCACCATCCAATAAATAACTATGATATTAATTATAACCCCTCTCAACTGGATCTGCTTGTCGATAGCTCTGCTAGTCTACTAAAATCCACCTTGGACTCAATTGCCCCATTGAGGGAAAAAACTATTAAAAGTCAGAGGAAAGCTCCGTGGTTTAGCTCTGAAACTCACACACTCAAACAAACAACCCGTAAATTAGAGAGAATGTGGCGCTCCAATAAAACAGAGGAGTCACGAATACTCTGGCAAGAAAGCCATAGTAAATACATGACAGCCTTACGACATAGTCGATCTACATACTACTCCTCACTAATTGAAGAAAATAAAAATAATCCGAGGTACCTTTTCAGCACTGTAGCCAGGCTAACACAAAGTCAGAGCTCTATTGAGCCCATGATTCCTCTAGCCCTCAGCTGTGAGGACTTTATGACATTTTTTAATGATAAAATTCACAAGATTAGAGATAAAATTAGCCACTCCCTGCCTTCACCTGGGCCTGCTGTACCATTAAATGTAAATAGGCCTAACCTAAACTGTTTCACACATATAGGACTTCAGGAACTTAACTCTATTATTTCATCCTCCAAACCATCGACCTGCCTTTCAGATCCGATCCCAACTAAGCTGTTTAAAGAAGTTGTTCCCCTAGTCTGCCCATCTTTGTTGGAGACAATAAATATATCCCTATCAATAGGCTACGTGCCACAGTCCTTTAAAGTAGCTGTAATCAAACCAAATCACTCAACGTTTTAAGGCCAAGCTTGATAACTGGATGGAATGAGGGTATTTCATTATCCTCCTTTCCTTTATTATACTTTATTACAGCCCGATGGATAAAAATGTCCAACAGGAACATATTTACTCCTGACTAATCTTTGAATCCAAGGTGAAAAAAAAAAAAAAAAAAGAGTTTTTCTCACTGACCTTTGATGATTCACTGACCCACTCGGGACGACTCCCCAAAATCTGTTTGTCCATTTTGTCCCGTCGGTTTGGTATCACCTAAACAACAAACAATGATAATGAAGATAGTGTCCTTATCACTTCTTTGCATATTTCATTCTTCAACAGATCCCCACAGACAGTGGTAACAAACTCTGTATTTTCCGAACAGCACCTAAGTCTGCTTTGATAATGATACCTCTTCTCTTAATGCAAATATCTGAAAAATTATATATTCACTGATTTACTGAATGGATGAAGGAAAAAAGTTGATTATTGGCAAGGAAAATACTAGAAGGCATATTTGTCGTGAACTACTACAATATTTTTATTTAATAAGAGAGTAACGCCTCCCATTTACTGTTCTTCAGACTGATGAAATACAAATATTTAATACAAAAAAAAAACAACAATTGTTACAAAAGTATTTTAATATAAATGCTGGTTGAACTGCAATGCTGATCTTTGTGGAACTATTTCCTAAAAAATTAACAAATCACTTTGAAGGTAGCGTCATTGTATTATCTCGTCAGTATGCTCCTAATCATAGGAAATGGTAAAAATGCATAATAAACACAGACAAAATGTATAGAATGACACTTCAAAAGCTTCAATTAAAGTGTCAGTATAGAAGCAGGTATATTAAGCTTTAACATTAAGAAAATGTACAGGATTTGGTCATTAACTTTTTAAACAATTAAACATGATTTACATGATTTTATTCATCAAACCATTCAATAATAATAATAATAATAAAAAGTATGATTCAAAACAAATAATTTAAATAATTTTCAATTTACAAAAATAAAACTTGGTGAAAACGGTTTGTTTTTACAGGTTTTGTCTGTATTTGTAGGAGGAAACGAATGTGTGATGCTTTCAGATAATTTTTTTTTTTTACTTGAGTTATTTATAATTAGGTTAAATTCATTCACCTGAAATTTTTGGTGTTGATTTCACAACTACTAGTTTATGTACGACAAACTTGGCATAGTCTTATAATATACTATCTTTTTTATTTTGTAAACTCAATGTAATCATGTGTTTTGAAATAACCTGAACAGATGGGATTTTATTTTTAACCCAAAGCTAATGATAGCGAATGAATCATCATATTGTTCATGATTTTGATATTTTAGAATTAGAGGAAATACGTTGTTTTCTGGTGTTCTGTTGCTCTTTAGAGACGTATTATTGTCCCATATGGTTTCTATTTGGTTTACCTGGGAATACAAAGTCAGTAAAACAGCTTTTAGCGGAATAAAAACACAAATTACATTTATGTCTAAAGAACAGCTGCTTACCTCTCAGTGAGCAGCATCTCCTGTTAGCACACAACACCAAGCCTCCGCATGTATCACCTCTGAATAACAATAAAGTATCATCTTTAATCTCCGACACTGTAGAATAATAACCCTATAAAATCACATATACACCATTCTGCTACGGTGACATTAAAAGCTATTATTCAGTCTGAAAAACCTTGTAAACAGCGTTAGCATGTCACGTCCCACCGGCCGGAATATTTAGAACAAATGCACCTCCGTTTCCGTTTTTTCAAAATAAAGTCCCTAGCATTGACAGGAAGCGCCACAGGCTGTCCAGAACGCTGTAAATGTATGTTTATGCAAAAAAACATGTAAAAAAAATGAACCTCACTCAAACATGATGGAAATAGTTTTTCTGGATTTTATTGTAAAATATATGAAATACCTTGTTTCTTTTATTCTGAAGTCCTCGCGGTTGTGCATTTGTTTTGTTTTTACAAAAACATAATCACATGCAAAAATTACACACTGTACTTATATTATACATTCCAGGAGGAAAACAAAGAATAGTATGCAACACAATGTATGATTATTTAAAAATAAAATAAAATAAATGACAACCGACATGGAGTAATGATTGAAATATTTCTAGGCTGCGTCCGAATATTCCCTCCTATCTCCTTTCCTATCCACTTTCCTAGGAGAGGAGTTAGGAAAAGGTGGTCACTTTAGTTTTGACGATCAGAGACTTCCACTAAGTGACGTAATAATCCTACGGCCACACTTCCTTTCCTCAAAAAATTCAAACGAACTTTTATCATGGCCACCACTTATACACTTCCGGGGATTAAAGAACAGTGATTGGTCGCAATCATCTTGGTTATTTACAAGTGACTCGCAACTCTCGCTAAATGGGCGACAATTAACTGTAAACTCTCGGCCAATAGGCGAGCAGTAACCGTTAACTCTCGACCAATGAGCGGTCAGCATGAGACAAATGTCAGTTGGGCTTTCATCTTCTCAATATATAAACAAACTCTTAGGAATAGATGTTAGTGTTCACAATCTGGAGACAGATCGCAAACACATCTCTATCACAGACACATTTAAAAACGTTTTTAACGCAGCTTCAGGATAGTTTGTCACATTATGGGCATTCTATCTTTCCTGGGTTTTAGCCGACTGGCTCGAAACTTGGGCGACTGCCGTCGTAAGTGGAAGAAGAAGAAGCAGAAAGTCCGCTCCAGGAAAGAGACCTTCACTAAGGCTGAGACAGAGAGAGGGGCCCTGGAAGTCCCACTAAAACACGCCCCCAACCAGGTGGTGGTGGAGGTGGAGATCCACCCCAGACCGAAGGGCGAGACGGAGTGTGAGGAGCTGTCAGCGAAGGAGAGCCTGGTGACCGAGACCCCCACCGTGACGGTTCCTGACAATGGAGGACCCGTGGAGGACGTTTCCACCATTGAGCCGATTCCTCGGACACACAGCGGGAGGGAAAGTGCTGGCGTGTGTGACTCTGAATCTGTAAAGTCTGACTTTAAGGTTCCCGTGGAGCCAGAGCTCAAAGCTCAGCCCAACGCTCCACAGAACGACGGCACCGCTCGTCTCCACCACTTTGTCTCCAACATGGTCATCAAGCCTGTGTCCTGCGTTCACTGTGGAAGGAAGATCACGTTTTTAAAGCGGTCCATGAAGTGCAGTGACTGTAAAGTGGTGTCCCACCCACAATGTAGGGAGCGCTGCCCCCTGCCCTGCACCCCCAACCCCATTGGCTGCCCGCTTAAGATCGGAGAGGGGTGTGTGTATGACGTACTGGCTGATTACGCCCCTGACTCCTCCCCCAGTATTCCTCCTCTGGTGATTAGCTGCGTTAATGAGATTGAGCAGCGAGGCCTGTGTGAGGCCGGACTCTACCGTCTTTCCGGTTCCTACGTCCAAGTGAAAGACCTGAAGGAGGAGTTCCTCCTCACTAACATGGTTCCCGTCCTCAGTGAGGTGAAAAACATCAACACCGTGACGGGGCTCCTCAAGGACTTCCTAAGGAACCTGAAGGAGCCGCTGCTCACGTTCCGCCTGACCCAGGCCTTCATGGACGCAGCAGAGGTTTCTGATGAGGAGAACAGCTTCTCTCTGCTGTACCAGAGCATCAGTGACCTGCCCAAAGCCAACAGAGACACGCTGGCCTTCCTGGTTCTGCATCTGCAGCGAGTGGCTGAAAGCCTAGAAACCAGGATGGACATTCACAACCTGGCCCTTGTTTTTGGTCCGACAATCGTGGGCCACGCCGTCCCCAACCCAGACCTCATTACCATCATGTGGGACACCAACCGTCAGATCAAGGTGATGGAGCGCCTGCTGACCATGCCCAGTAATTACTGGGACCAGTTTGTGACGGAGCAGCCGTGACAAAGTACCCCAGACTGTAGTCCGAAATATTTTAATTTTGTTGAAAGGCTTAATTCTTATATGTACATATATATATTGTTTATAACATATTATATTATAGTTGTTTTATTTTGAAAAACCCAGCTGTTTGTATCTCTATTGCTTTTCTTTCTATATTGGTTGTGCTTTTATTGTGATGGTTCATCAGCTCATGTGTTACTCAGTAGTTGAAGAACAGAACTTTTGACCATTTTCTTAAATGTTTGTGCTTTTATTAAATGTTTTAACGCCCACCACGTGGACAACTTTGAAATCCTTGTCTGTCTTTAATTTGTCATAGTTTGACGTGTTTGTACTTTGAGAAGTGTGTGTATTTATAAATATATATTGTTTAAATATGATGAGCACAATTACACTGCAGTGAAAATACAGTAAGGCATGAAAAACATCCACATTTTGAGGTAAGGCATACAAATTCAATTATTGATAATCATGAAACCCTTAATACGAGTTTAAATATGATGAGCACACTTAAACTGGGGTTAAAATGCAGTAAGGCATGAAAAATTAGAAAAATGTGACAAACTCCGAAATTTCAAAAGGCATAAAAATTGTTTGAATATTTTTTTTCTAAAATAAGGCTATCATAAGACCTTAAAATAAAATAATAAATATGATTAGTAGACTTAAACTGGGGTGAAAATCCAGTAAAGCATGATAAATGTGATAAATACATTTCAGAGGTAAGGCTATAGTAACAAAAGAAAATTCAAAAATGTTGGATTTTTTTATTCTGAGATAAGGCAATCATAAGTGTCAAGCTTATTTTCTACAATGCTTGTTGTCCAGCTTAAAAGGACATGGATGGAACACAAGTAAGACATGAGGTCAACTCAGCTTTTAAAAGTTTATTCAGTTTTGTTGCAGGTTTTGTAGCAGCTTGAAAACCTTAAAGAAAAGGGTGAAAAAGAAGAATGAGCTCTATTCAAAAATTTTTAAACAAATTAACCACCTGAACTTTTGCCATTTTAAACAATTTATTCATTATATTCATTAATTTTTTGCTATTCAGTGTTTTTTAAGCCAACCTACAATGTTTGACTATTTCTATTTGTAAAATTAAATCATGTGCTTTGGTGTATGAATTTCAACCGTTTTAATCAAAGTCTAAGTTTTTAACAATGTATTTTACCCATAAACTTATTTATTAATTTTAGTATTTACGTAAACTTATTTATCAGAAACTCTACACCAATATTTATTACTCTTAACATGTTAGTGATTTTATTCTTCATTCTTTTAACCTAAATTACACTATGAAATCACAATATATATATATATATCAATTGGATCAAATAGTAACTTAATGTATTTTGACTAAGATGTCTCAAGGCAAACAAATTGAAAAGGCCAAACACTTTGGCTGTAGAGTTCACTTAAATTTGGGCTAAAAGTCATAAAAACATGGAATCAGCCTGTGTACTTTAACATGACCTACATTCCAACTTAAATACTTGCTTTTAACTTAAAAATAAACCATAATAAATCTGAAGACACTCACCAACAACTACCACTGCATTGTCTGAGTGTCCAACACACAGGTGTGATGGATGTTCAACCAGAGCTTAGACCCAATACTTATGTTGGGGCTCCATCTAGTGTCTAATTGTTGAACTACACCTATACCTGACCTAAGGTGTACTGGACAGAACAGGTGAGAAGTGAGAGAAGGTTGAGTGTGTTGGCAGAGGTGTTTTCTTCTGGAGTATTGGAGCGTTTGGAGTGCCATTTGTTCTTTTCTTCACTTTTGGAAAACCAATAAGACCCTTAAAACTAGTTTAAATATGATGAGCACACTTAAACAGGGGTGAAAATCCAGTAAGGCATGAAAAATGAGAAAACATTTTTCTGAGATAAGGCTATCATAAGATCCTTAAAACAAGTTATGAAATATGAAAAAATAAAATAGGAATGAAAAATTTGTGAGAAAATATAAAACCCATTTATTCAACTCAGACGTTTTTAAAGATACCAGACATACACATTATAACATTTAAATGACTCCACAACCATGCACAAATAACAAGTAGGTACGTTCTTGTTCTTCTTTTCACGTTAAAAGTTTCATTGAGTTTTCTTATTCCAAAGAAAATAAAAATACACACAAAAAAATCTAATTCACTTCTTACTACAGCTTACTGAACTACAGACATGGGCAACTTGGGTCCCAAATGTAAATGCACAAAATAACCCCAAAAACACATGGAATGGCAGAAAAATATTCAAGAAATTTTGATAAATAAAGAGAAAACAGCAAAAATAAATAAAATTACTGTAATACTAGATTACAAATGTATATATATATATATATATATATATATATATATATATATATATACACATAAAATGACTAAACACAGATGACTACAATAAATAATGTAAAAAATATTTACAAAAAAACACAGAAAAATACTAAAAAAATGACACCAAAACCCCACAATACAACTAAATATACAGGATCACAGAAAAATATTTTTTTAAAAAAAGACAACATGGAATGGCAAACACATACACAAAATATGACAAAAGTGTGAAAAGAAATTTGCTTAAATACACAGAAAACAGCAAAAATAAACAAAACTACACTAAATAGGTAAAAAAAAAAAAAAAAGACCCCAAAATGACAACAAAAACACACAAAATGACTCCTAAAACACAAAACAACAAAATTCAGAATGATAAAAATATACAAAATGATAACGAAAACACACAAAATTACTCCAAAAACACTCCGAAAACCACAACAAAACATCACATTTTTACACAAAATAAATGTACAAGGAGCTTCCAGCACATGGTGGATGTTTCCTCCATCCAGTGAAAGTTCTCCACTGTACAGAAAGCCCACCACAGCCTTCAGACCAGTGATGGAGACACCGATTAACTCCACCTGCAGACAAACAGCAACAAGTCCAGATGAATTCCCAAAGCCTTTTTAAATCCATGATGATGAAAAACTAAATTTACACTGAGAATAAAAGGAGAACACACCAACATGTCCAGGTCAGAAAAAGTCAGAACATTACGTCAGATTAGGGCTGCACGATTATGGCCAAAATAATTATCACAATTATTTATCATTTCAGGGAAAACGACTATTTTTAACAAACAATATGTGAACAGTTTAGAGTCCAAAAAAAAGCTTTAAACAAGAATATTGATAAATACTAAAATGTATCCAAGAATTTGCCAAAATGAACTATTGCCTAACTATAATTATACTGTTAGAGTGCAACTCCTTCAAAAACAATCACAGCGTATAAAGAGAAAGTTAAGAACATTAAGCTTAAGCTACAGGTTTTTAGCCAGAAACACTAGTGTGTCAACATTTTCTGGCTTGAGTGTCCGCTGGATTAAAGAATGAATTAATAATACTAATTAATTAGGTACTTATGTCAATCAACTCATGGGGGCGTGTCCAGACGTTCAACACGAGCGCCCCACCTAAAAAAAAAAAAAAATCCCTAAAACTAGTTTTATATCCATCCGAGGTCGCATTTTAACCATAAAACATGCAGACAAACAGGTGAATTTAATCGTGGAGACCAAAATCATAATCATGATTAAAATTTGATTAATTGTGCAGCCTTATGTCAGAAACTGTTATGTTTTTACCACACAGATTTTTTATTTATGAACATGTCGTCCACCTGCATCTACGACTGAAAACTACTTTTGTTCAGACACAGAATCCTCCTCTCCTGACTACAGACTTCTGTAATAAAAGCGTCTCTTTCCTTCTTCTTTACCTCATTCTGCTGCTCCTCCCTCATGCCCACAGTGAACATGGCGTGGAAGTAAGGGCTAAACACACGTCATCATTTAACCGCTGGCTATCGAGGTGGTGTCCAGAAAACGAGGTGGGCTTCATTGATAATTGGAGATCCTTCTGGGGAAAACCGAACCTGATAGGAAGAGATGGAATCCACCCTACTTTGGAGGGAGCATCTCTACTATCAGAAAACATGGCACAGTCACTGTTATGACATCTCATGAATGAGACCATGTTACAGAGGGGGAGTCCTCCACGCCCCTCTGCGCTTGCCTTAGGACAGTTTCCCTCCCATTGCTATTATGATAGCTGTGTTCATCGCCATGACAACTGTTGTGATGGTGATGAATATTATTTTATGGAGACGGTGTCTGTCCCCCGACCCAAATTTCACAATGATTTTAACATAAAATCAAATAAAAGAGCTATCAATTATAAAAATCTGAAAAAAATTAAAATCTCAAATCTAGAAACACCAAAACATAAAAGCATTAGATGTGCTCTATTAAATATTAGACCACTGAGATCCAAATCTCTACTAGAAAATGACCTTATCTCACAAAATAACTTTGATTTATTCTGTTTAACTGAAACATGGCTGTATCAAGATGAATATGTTAGTTTAAATGAAGCCACTCCTCCCAGTCATTTAAATACTCATATGCCACGAGACATAGGCCGTGGAGGTGGTGTAGCAGCTATTTATCATTCCTCTCTCCTAATCTATCCTAAACCAAAGGCCAGTTACACTTCCTTTGAAAGCCTGGTTCTCAATTTATCTCATACTGAATCAAAAACCTACCAGCCAGTCTTATTTGTGATAATTTACCGTCCTCCAGGCCCTTATTCTGAATTTCTATCAGAATTCTCTGAGTTTATATCAAACTTAGTCCTCAGTTCTGATAAAATACTGATAGTAGGAGATTTTAATATCCATGTTCGCCGTATTGCAAATTTCAATCTTACCATGACTTCAGTTCTGTTAGATGTAGAAACATGATCTTTGTGGCAAAAATGTGGGGTTTTTGGGGACAAGGATTGTCATGAAATAACACATTACACATGGAAAAGGGTGAAATTGTGATTTCTTTGCAGCCATGACTGTGTATGACAAAGATGCCTTTTTAAAGAGTGAACGATTTGATTTAAATCCCCATCAAAACATAAATTAATATATCTATTTTCATTTATTTCTCAGGAAGATTATATCCATTGTGATTCTGGTTTATTTTGGAGCACGTGCCAACATGTACATTGATTAAACTGAAACATTGTAGATATCTGATCAATATTTAAATGGAACTGCAATGAATAAAGCTTTTATTTTGTAGGAAAACCCTTTAAATAGAATAAGACTCATAGCCCCGAAGCATTATGTTCATCCAATAACTTCACAGTAAGCTAATTGAATAATCCCATTTTATTTTTTTAAAGTATTTTCAAAGACTCATCAGTGATAACTGGTTCTTACCAAAAACAAAGTTATCTGGTCTGAAGATTTGTCCGAACGGTCCAGAGCGCACTGAGTCCATGGTACCTGGTTCCAGGTCCACTAGAACAGCCCTGGGGACATATTTACCTCCTCCACACAAACACACAAAATATAATCAATACAGTTGACCTGTGAACAAAAACATCAGAATAAACCACAGTAAAAAAAACAGCCAACCTTTACCCATTGTATTTTCATTTTAATTCAAGCTAACATAAGCTAAGCTAATATAAAATATGCTATGCTATGCTATGCTATGCTATGCTAAATTAAGAGAAACTTAGATAGCATATGCTATGCTATGCTATGCTATGCTATGCTATGCTATGCTATGCTATGCTATGCTATGCTATGCTATGCTATGCTAAAATAAACTAAGATAAGATAAGCTATAGTATGCTTAGCTAAAATAAGCAAAGTCCTCCAATGGGGAGGTTTCGTTACTTTAAGGTTCAACTTTTGAAAGTGTTAATTTGTTGTACTTGATTCACAGATTAGATGTAATTTGGTTCACACGAGATCCTCCAACAGATAAACACTCCCTCAAAAAAAAAAAAAAAAACAATATTCATGTAACAAAAACATGAGCACCTTTAATTATTCTGAGATTTAATCACATTTTATATATTATCTGTGGGGCGTTCCCACACCATACGCAACAGTTTGGTGTTTCTGATTCCTCTGCTGTCTTAGCTATGAATTAGGAATATATAAATGACGTTTTACTTGAAAACTGATTTTAACCTGATGTTTCTGTAATAAAATCAGATTAAATAAAACATTTGTAATGGAGTCATCATTGCACACTTTTATTTTCTGTTTAAATATTTGATGTTAACTTCTTGTAATGGGTGATGCTAAATGTTAGGTGTCGTATTGTAACATGATCAATAAATGAGAGAAATGTTGCCAACATTTAATTCATTGGATTCAAAAATCGCTTTTTTCATGTAGTGAACAAAAGGAAAACATGCATCTATTGCACATTTGAATAATTTAGTTTACACACATTACTTTGACTTCCATTAAAATGCAAGTGTGTAGTTTATATACATGTATATATTTATCATAACTGCATATTTTTTCTACAATCTGTTCACCACTGTTGCTGCAGTGAGCCAGATTCTCCACAGGAGGGCAGTCTTCTTTAGGTTATGTCCACTTTTTGTCCTGCCTGGGAAGAGACTGTTTACTATTTAATTTAATGTATTTTTTTAAGTTCAATTTTAACTGAATTTCTGCCTTTTGCTTCTATTTCACAATAAAAACACAGAAAATATATAATTATGACATAGGGCCACGTGTGGACCTCTGTTTAATTTCATGCAGCCCCCAAAGTGAACACACAGAATTACAGAAAAATAACTAAAGGTATGGTAAAAACACACAAAAGTACAAAAAAGCACACAAACTACGAAAATTACAGAAAAATATTCAAAACAACAACAAAAATACACAAAACTACTCCAAAAACACACAAGATGATTAGAAAATACAGAAAAATATACGAAACGACAACAAAAACACACAAATTTACTCCAAAAATACACAAATTTACTCCAAAAATACACAAATTTACTCCAAAAATACATAAAATGATTCGAAAATACAGAAATATGTACAAAATGACAAATACACAAAATATTTAGAAAGAGAACAAAAAATAACACAAATTTACTCCAAAACCACACAAATAAATTCTAAAATACAGAAAAATATTTTTTTAAAAAAAACAAAAATACACAAAATGACTTTGAAAACACAAGAGACAACGACAAAAAATACAGAAAAAAATATTCAAAACAACAACAAAGACAATTGTAAAATATACAAAATGACCAAAATACACAAAATTACTTTGAAAATATGAGAGACGATGACAAAAAATAAAGAAAAGAATATTTAAAACTACAACAAAAATACAACAAATTACTCCAAAAACACATTTAAAATACAGAAAAATATACAAAACGTCAACAAAAATACACAAATTTACTCCAAAAATATATAAAATGGTTCAAAAATACAGAAATATATACAAAAGGACAAATACACAAAATACAAAACACAGAAAAATATTCAGAACAAGAACAAAAATACAGAGATTCTAAAATACAAAAAAATATTAAAAAAATAACAAAAATACACAAAATTACTTTGAAAACACACAAGACGACTTAAAAAAAAATACAGATTTTTTTTTAAAATTGACAAAAATACAGAAAAATAGTATTGGAGAAGAGATTGGGACGGCATAAATAAATACCTTTCAAAATAAAAGGCACAGGATTTATTTTATTTTTTTTTTGACTATGATCCTCTTTAACTCAGTTTGTAACTCATAATTAGAAACACTGATGTGGTGTATGTTGTGTATCTAAAGAACCAGTGTGAGGTGGATAAAGTTACCAGAGGCTTCATTGTAATAAACACTGATCCTGTCCAGCTGAAGGTCGCTGTCTCCATGATACGTTCCTGTTGGGTCGATGCCGTGCTCGTCACTGATCACCTCCCAGAACTGAAAAAATAAAGTTCAGTTACGTCAGTGTACAGAGATGTTAGAAAAAGGGAATAAACGTGTATATTTATTTACCCTCAACCCTTCTTCCTTACTAAAGCAAAGTTTCCATTTTTTAAGCTTCCTTATGAAGATTTATTTATTCACAGAAGCAGAAATTATATTGAATTAATTTGTAGTAAAATAAGAAACAATAAAAATAAATAAATTAAAAAACAGAAGGCAACGCACAGAACACCCAAAAGACAACCGAAAAATAGTGTAATGAAGGAGATAAAATATGACAATACAATAATAGAGGCTATATATAAACATAGATATAAATAGAAAATATAAATAGTTATATAAAAAGGATAAATAATATAGATATATTCTTATACTATAAGGAGAGACGCCTTAGACTGTTTAGTTGTACAGTCCGACAGCAGTAGGGATGAAAATAATGTGAAAATAATAAATAAATAGCATCATATTAACGTGATCATGTGACAGTCAAACACCCAAGCCTGTACATTGTTAAAAAAAAAGGAAAACTGTAATTTTTAAAAATTTATTTTAATCAATTTAATTCTTTACCTGTCCCACGCCCTCATACCCTCACGCCACAGAGAAACACTTGTCATACGAAATCTTTAAATTGTGACATTTGAAACACATGAACCACCAAATGATGACGTTTCTCATCAGAAAATCTCCTCACAAAGATGGACCTGTGTGCGGATTACGCGTGTGTGTGTGTGTGTGTGTGTGTGTGGCGGTCACAAGGATCACATTAACACGTGTACAACAGTCATCATGTGGATCACACGCTCATGGCTGCAGGTAGTTATCAGTTACTTCAGGGATTCTCAACCTTGGGGTCAGGACCACACTTGGGGTCGCGAAACACTGGGAGGGGGTCGCTAGATGCTTTAAAAAAACTAAGAATTTTTTTAACAATTTGAGCCCATTTTTGCTTATTTTTTTACCTTTTTCTGCAACAACACCAAACTTGCCAGAGTTTAATTTATTTTCATCACTTTTTCTTGCTATATTTTTTGCTCCTTTTTGCATTTTTGCTACATTACTCCCATTTCTGACACTTCTCCGTCACATTTCAAAACCTTTTCTGCACATTTTTTCCACTTTTAAGACATTTTCGACACTTATAAACCCTTTCATCACATATGTTGACCCATTATTGTCACTTTTAACCTCTTTTCACCATATTTCATGCTTATTTTTGCCAATTTAACCACAATTCCAATTTTTCACTGAAACTAATTGTTTCAATATTGACCATTTTTCCACTTTTTCTGTCCATTTTTGGCCACTCTCATTTGCAGCTTTTAACTAATTTCTGTAGTTTTTAAAATCCCATTTCACCATCTTTTCCACCACTTTTTTCACTTTTAACCCATTTTATTTCTGATTAAAACAAGGATTTACATCTTTAACATGACTTTATATAATAATAATAAACATTGTGGATAGCAGTGGATATTATTCAGATAAATAAATATTGTTATCACAGATTCATAGAACAATAAACCATCATTATGCTCATCATATTCATGGTGGAGCAGTGCAGGATGTTCTGACAGACCTACATGTTGGCTGGTGACGTGCTGACGTGGTGACGTATCGATCATTTCCTGTTTACGCTCTACCGCTGCTTGCAGCGCTCTACTACTGTGTTCTGCTAACGCTAATCAAACTTGTTGTCATTGATATTTTAGCCTTGAAAACACTTGTTTTAATTTTTTACCGTACAGTTAAACGTACGAAGGTTAAGTAAAGAGCAATCTCGCCTCTTATAGGCAGTGTAATCTCCTTTAAACGTCCTTTTGTCCTTAGCTTAGCTTAGCTTAAATTTAGCACCTATGGCTTCTCTCTCCTGCCCGGTGTGTCAGATGTTTAGTTACTCCTCGTCCTCCTTTAGGGACAATGGTAGTTGCATAAAGTGCAGCGTACTGTTAATATGGAGGCGAGGATCAACAATCTGGAGAAGCGGTTCCGCACCCCTGATACCAAAATCGAAGCTAACAAGCAGGACCTAGCCGGTGCCGTGGGATCCTCAGTGTGGAGTCTACAGAGTCTCAACAACTCTGTCTCCACCCTTTCCTCTGCACACACCCAACACAGCATAACGTGGATGGCTGTTCATCATAGGAATGGGATCCACACAAGGTTCCTGCTGCTTAACAGAAGGTTTTCCTTGCCGCAATGATGAATTCATGTTGGGTGTGGGATACATATGTATGTGTATATACGTATATATGCATATGTGTGTATCCATAAAATGAAGAGTCCGTCCTTAAGACTGCTCTACTGTAAAGTGTCTTGAGATACCATTGGTTATGATTTGGCGCTATACAAATAAAGATTGATTGATTGATTGATTGAAGTGTCTGATGCGTCACTCAACGTTTTAAGGCCAAGCTTGATAACTGGATGGAATGAGGGTATTTCATTATCCTCCTTTCCTTTATTATACTTTATTACAGCCCGATGGATAAAAATGTCCAACAGGAACATATTTACTCCTGACTAATCTTTGAATCCAAGATGAAAAAAAAAAAAAAAAAAAGAGTTTTTCTCACTGACCTTTGATGATTCACTGACCCACTCGGGACGACTCCCCAAAATCTGTTTGTCCATTTTGTCCCGTCGGTTTGGTATCACCTAAACAACAAACAATGATAATGAAGATAGTGTCCTTATCACTTCTTTGCATATTTCATTCTTCAACAGATCCCCACAGACAGTGGTAACAAACTCTGTATTTTCCGAACAGCACCTAAGTCTGCTTTGATAATGATACCTCTTCTCTTAATGCAAATATCTGAAAAATTATATATTCACTGATTTACTGAATGGATGAAGGAAAAAAGTTGATTATTGGCAAGGAAAATACTAGAAGGCATATTTGTCGTGAACTACTACAATATTTTTATTTAATAAGAGAGTAACGCCTCCCATTTACTGTTCTTCAGACTGATGAAAGACAAATATTTAATACAAAAAAAAACAACAATTGTTACAAAAGTATTTTAATATAAATGCTGGTTGAACTGCAATGCTGATCTTTGTGGAACTATTTCCTAAAAAATTAACAAATCACTTTGAAGGTAGCATCATTGTATTATCTCGTCAGTATGCTCCTAATCATAGGAAATGGTAAAAATGCATAATAAACACAGACAAAATGTATAGAATGACACTTCAAAAGCTTCAATTAAAGTGTCAGTATAGAAGCAGGTATATTAAGCTTTAACATTAAGAAAATGTACAGGATTTGGTCATTAACTTTTTAAACAATTAAACATGATTTACATGATTTTATTCATCAAACCATTCAATAATAATAATAATAATAAAAAGTATGATTCAAAACAAATATTGAAAATAATTTTCAATTTAAAAAAATAAAACTTGGTGAAAACGGTTTGTTTTTACAGGTTTTGTCTGTATTTGTAGGAGGAAACGAATGTGTGATGCTTTCAGAATATTTTTTTTTTTTTTTTTTACTTGAGTTATTTATAATTAGGTTAAATTCATTCACCTGAAATTTTTGGTGTTGATTTCACAACTACTAGTTTATGTACGACAAACTTGGCATAATCTTATAATATACTATCTTTTTTATTTCGTAAACTCAATGTAATCATGTGTTTTGAAATAACCTGAACAGATGGGATTTTATTTTTAACCCAAAGCTAATGATAGCGAATGAATCATCATATTGTTCATGATTTTGATATTTTAGAATTAGAGGAAATACGTTGTTTTCTGGTGTTCTGTTGCTCTTTAGAGACATATTATTGTCCCATATGGTTTCTATTTGGTTTACCTGGGAATACAAAGTCAGTAAAACAGCTTTTAGCGGAATAAAAACACAAATTACATTTATGTCTCAAGAACAGCTGCTTACCTCTCAGTGAGCAGCATCTCCTGTTAGCACACAACACCAAGCCTCCGCATGTATCACCTCTGAATAACAATAAAGTATCATCTTTAATCTCCGACACTGTAGAATAATAACCCTATAAAATCTCATATACACCATTCTGCTACGGTGACATTACAAAGCTATTATTCAGTCTGAAAAACCTTGTAAACAGCGTTAGCATGTCACGTCCCACCGGCCGGAATATTTAGAACAAATGCACCTCCGTTTCCATTTTTCAAAATAAAGTCCCTAGCATTGACAGGAAGCGCCACAGGCTGTCCAGAACGCTGTAAATGTATGTTTATGCAAAAAAACATGTAAAAAAAATGAACCTCACTCAAACATGATGGATATAGTTTTTCTGGATTTTATTGTAAAATATATGAAATACCTTGATTCTTTTATTCTGAAGTCCTCGCGGTTGTACTTTTATTTGGTTTTTACAAAAACATAATCACATGCAAAAATTACACACTGTACTTATATTATACATTCCAGGAGGAAAACAAAGAATAGTATGCAACACAATTTATGATTATTTAAAAATAAAATAAAATAAATGACAACCGACATGGAGTAATGATCGAAATATTTCTAGGCTGCGTCCGAATATCCCCTCCTATCTCCTTTCCTATCCACTTTCCTAGGAGAGGAGTTAGGAAAAGGTGGTCACGTTAGTTTTGACGATCAGAGACTTCCACTAGGTGACGTAATAATCCTACGGCCGCACTTCCTTTCCTCAGAAAATTCAAACTAACTTTTATCATGGCCACCACTTATACACTTCCGGGGATTAAAGAACAGTGATTGGTCGCAATCATCTTGGTTATTTACAATTGACTCGCAACTCTCGCTAAATGGGCGACAATTCACTGTAAACTCTCGGCCAATAGGCGAGCAGTAACCGTTAAATCTCGACCAATGAGCGGTCAGCATGAGACAAATGTCAGTTGGGCTTTCATCTTCTCAATATATAAACAAACTCTTAGGAATAGATGTTAGTGTTCACAATCTGGAGACAGATCGCCAACACATCTCTATCACAGACACATTTAAAGACGTTTTTAACGCAGCTTCAGGATAGTTTGTCACATTATGGGCATTCTATCTTTCCTGGGTTTTAGCCGACTGGCTCGAAACTTGGGCGACTGCCGTCGTAAGTGGAAGAAGAAGAAGCAGAAAGTCCGCTCCAGGAAAGAGACCTTCACTAAGGCTGAGACAGAGAGAGGGGCCCTGGAAGTCCCACTAAAACACGCCCCCAACCAGGTGGTGGTGGAGGTGGAGATCCACCCCAGACCGAAGGGCGAGACGGAGTGTGAGGAGCTGTCAGCGAAGGAGAGCCTGGTGACCGAGACCCCCACCGTGACGGTTCCTGACAATGGAGGACCCGTGGAGGACGTTTCCACCATTGAGCCGATTCCTCGGACACACAGCGGGAGGGAAAGTGCTGGCGTGTGTGACTCTGAATCTGTTCCCGTGGAGCCAGAGCTCAAAGCTCAGCCCAACGCTCCACAGAACGACGGCACCGCTCGCCTCCACCACTTTGTCTCCAACATGGTCATCAAGCCTGTGTCCTGCGTTCACTGTGGAAGGAAGATCACGTTTTTAAAGCGGTCCATGAAGTGCAGTGACTGTAAAGTGGTGTCCCACCCACAATGTAGGGAGCGCTGCCCCCTGCCCTGCACCCCCAACCCCATTGGCTGCCCGCTTAAGATCGGAGAGGGGTGTGTGTATGACGTACTGGCTGATTACGCCCCTGACTCCTCCCCCAGTATTCCTCCTCTGGTGATTAGCTGCGTTAATGAGATTGAGCAGCGCGGCCTGTGTGAGGCCGGACTCTACCGTCTTTCCGGTTCCTACGTCCAAGTGAAAGACCTGAAGGAGGAGTTCCTCCTCACTAACATGGTTCCCGTCCTCAGTGAGGTGAAAAACATCAACACCGTGACGGGGCTCCTCAAGGACTTCCTAAGGAACCTGAAGGAGCCGCTGCTCACGTTCCGCCTGACCCAGGCCTTCATGGACGCAGCAGAGGTTTCTGATGAGGAGAACAGCTTCTCTCTGCTGTACCAGAGCATCAGTGACCTGCCCAAAGCCAACAGAGACACGCTGGCCTTCCTGGTTCTGCATCTGCAGCGAGTGGCTGAAAGCCTAGAAACCAGGATGGACATTCACAACCTGGCCCTTGTTTTTGGTCCGACAATCGTGGGCCACGCCGTCCCCAACCCAGACCTCATTACCATCATGTGGGACACCAACCGTCAGATCAAGGTGATGGAGCGCCTGCTGACCATGCCCAGTAATTACTGGGACCAGTTTGTGACGGAGCAGCCGTGACAAAGTACCCCAGACTGTAGTCCGAAATATTTTAATTAATTTTGTTGAAAGGCTTAATTCTTATATGTACATATATAGTTGTTTATAACATATTATATTATAGTTGTTTTATTTTGAAAAACCCAGCTGTTTGTATCTCCTTTGCTTTTTTTTCTATATTGGTTGTGCTTTTATTGTGATGGTTCATCAGCTCATGTGTTACTCAGTAGTTGAAGAACAGAACTTTTGACTATTTTCTTAAATGTTTGTGCTTTTATTAAATGTTTTAACGCCCACCACGTGGACAACTTTGAAATCCTTGTCTGTCTTTAATTTGTCATAATTTGACGTGTTTGTACTTTGAGAAGTGTGTGTATTTATAAATATATATTGTTTAAATATGATGAGCACAATTACACTGCAGTGAAAATACAGTAAGGCATGAAAAACATCCACATTTTGAGGTAAGGCATACAAATTCAATTATTGATAATCATGAAACCCTTAAAACGAGTTTAAATATGATGAGCACACTTAAACTGGGGTTAAAATGCAGTAAGGCATGAAAAATTAGAAAAATGTGACAAACTCCGAAATTTCAAAAGGCATAAAAATTGTTTGAATATTTTTTTTCTAAAATAAGGCTATCATAAGACCTTAAAAAATAATAATAATAATGATTAGTAGACTTAAACTGGGGTGAAAATCCAGTAAAGCATGATAAATGTGATAAACTCACATTTCAGAGGTGAGGCTATAGTAACAAAAGAAAATTCAAAAATGTTGGATTTTTTTATTCTGAGATAAGGTAATCATACGTGTCAAGCTTATTTTCTACAATGCTTGTTGTCCAGCTTAAAAGGACATGGATGGAACACAAGTAAGACATGAGGTCAACTCAGCTTTTAAAAGTTTATTCAGTTTTGTTGCAGGTTTTGTAGCAGCTTGAAACCCTTAAAGAAAAGGGTGAAAATGAAGAATGAGCTCTATTCAAAATTTTTTAAACAAATTAACCACCTGAACTTTTGCCATTTTAAACAATTTATTCATTATATTCATTAATTTTTTGCTATTCAGTGTTTTTTAAGCCAACCTACAATGTTTGACTATTTCTATTTGTAAAATTAAATCATGTGATTCGGTGTATGAATTTCAACCGTTTTAATCAAAGTCTAAGTTTTTAACAATGTATTTTACCCATAAACTTATTTATTAATTTTAGTATTTACGTAAACTTATTTATCAGAAACTCTACACCAATATTTATTACTCTTAACATGTTAGTGATTTTATTCTTCATTCTTTTAACCTAAATTACACTATGAAATCACAATATATATATATATCAATTGGATCAAATAGTAACTTAATGTATTTTGACTAAAATGTCTCAAGGCAAACAAATTGAAAAGGCCAAACACTTTGGCTGTAGAGTTAACTTAAATTTGGGCTAAAAGTCATAAAAACATGGAATCAGCCTGTGTACTTTAACATGACCTACATTCCAACTTAAATACTTGCTTTTAGGAGCTTTTAACTTTAAAATAAACCATAATAAATCTGAAGTCACTCACCAACAACTACCACTGTATTGTCTGAGTGTCCAACACACAGTTGTGATGGATGTTCAATCAGAGCTTAGACCCAATACTTATGTTGGGGCTCCATCTAGTGTCTAATTGTTGAACTACACCTATACCTGACCTAAGGTGTACTGGACAGAACAGGTGAGAAGTGAGAGAAGGTTGAGTGTGTTGGCAGAGGTGTTTTCTTCTGGAGTATTGGAGCGTTTGGAGTGCCATTTGTTCTTTTCTTCATTTTTGGAAAACCAATAAGACCCTTAAAACTAGTTTAAATATGATGAGCACACTTAAACAGGGGTGAAAATCCAGTAAGGCATGAAAAATGAGAAAACATTTTTCTGAGATAAGGCTATCATAAGATCCTTAAAACAAGTTATAAAATATGAAAAAATTAAAATAAGAAAAAAAAATTTGTGAGAAAATATAAAACCCATTTATTCAACTCAGACATTTTTAAAGATACCAGACATACACATTATAACATTTAAATGACTCCACAACCATGCATGTTAGAGCCATATCATTATTATGTCAGTATTTTTTATGTTTAAATATTAATATGTTTGGAATAGGTAATTTTGAAATAGTTTTAAAGGTAATATTGTTTAAATATTGATTTATGTTGACGTTTTTAAATGATCAGAGTTTCTGTGCTCCATTGGTTTTGACTTGCTGCTGTAAACCTGGATTTCTACCGTAAAGTGTGGGTTAGTGTCGAAAAGCGAAGAAAAACACAGGCTGGTGAAGCCCATGCGGTAAAAGGACAGCAGTTTAGTGAAGCAGGACGAGGAGCAACAGTGTTTCTGACCGTAAAAAAAAAAACTGTTCAAACCGTCAACCTAATCAGTCAAAGTGGTCAGCATTGTCAGCGCCAGTGCCACCGTCAGTGACGTCATCGTCGTCATCACCGTCAATGACGTCATCGCCATCGGAAACGTCATTGTCGCGGTCGGACGTCAGTGTGGTCTTTCCGTAAGGATTTATTATTTTTGGGACTTTGAGACTGAGCTTTAAATATAAGAACACTTTGATTTTGGAACTTTTATTTTAGTTTTTCTATTTTTTGTGGATTAAAGAGTCAGATTGATTCATCCTACGCTTGCCTCTTTTTTCTTCATTTTTTATTGGATTATGTTTGGAACAGACGAGTCAGAAAACTTCATGTCCTGCAAGGAAGTGGTAAAACTTCGTTTTTGTGTGTTGCCACTACAGTAAGTCAGAAACACTGCTCCGGATGGAAACATTGCTAAGAAAACTGGACATTGTTTCTTTGGAGTACATCAATGCACGCTGCCGCTGCACCTGGATAATTGGACGTGCACATTCCTGTGTTTGAGGATAATCAACATTTATTCCGGACTTTTCGAACAAGAAGTTGGTCAAGGAGCGTAAGCATCACTTATATTATTCAAAGGAAAAAGGACAATAATATGTGTGCTCTGCTTGCTGGGAAACTGTAATCAGCTGCTGTGTGGAAACTTCAGTCACGTGAGTCAAGTTTCTAAAGTTATTTATCTGCATTAAAGTAAGAAGAAATTCAGTCAGCATGGAGTCAAGTGATGTTGGAGCTTCAGCAAAGAGAGTGTCAAAACCAACCTTTAAAGTACTTGAGGAGAGGCTTAACCAGTTAATAGGAAAAAGGAAAACTAAGTTAAGTCATCTCAATGGAGTAATGAAGGAAATTGATGCCCTCATGGAAGATAACTGCAACGCTGAGATGGTCAATGCTAAATTAGCCACTGACTTTTCAAATTTGTTCATGGATTTCTGTGCGGTGAATGATGCTTTAAAAGATCATATGACTAAGGAAGAGTTTTATCAAGATCAAACACAGTGGTTTGAGCCAAAATCCGCCAAATTAAACGCCTTTTACAAGAAGGTAGAAGGGTGGCTGAATAGAGTGAAACAACAGGAAGAGGAAGCTAGAATGTTTGACGCTGAAGTTGAGCCTGCAGATAGTGCTTCTATGATATCAGCCAGACATAGTAACCGAGGATGCAGCAGCCAATGTGCTTCAGGTGTGTCTAATTCTACATCCTCTGCTAGGCTTGAGTTAGAAGCTGAGCGAGCAGCTCTCGCTGCACGTATAGAAGCATTAAAGCAAAAACAAGAAATTGAGAGAGAAGAAGCTGTACTTAAAGCTAAAAAGGAGGAATGGGAGCTGCAAACAGCTATTGCTGCTGCTAATGCAAAACTTGAGGTGTTTATCGGCAAAGAGTCATCTCTAAACACTTCTTTCGAACACAAGATTAGAATGGCTGATCAAATGAAAGCTGCACAAAAGAATAAGGTGCACAGTTTCAATGCTGTGAAGTCGGAGCATGAAAATCCTTCCCAAAGATACATGCTTAATGTGCCTCAGAGCTCCTTAACTGAAAATAACTCAAGAAGAGGTGGCAGATCTGCTTCAGCCAGCAATAATACGGACACAGGGCGTGGCAGTGATGCTAATATTGGACATTTGCTGAATGTTATGCAGCGACAAAATGACATAACAGAGTTTTTAGTCAAGCAACAAAGAGCATTCACTCTCCCAATACTGGAAGTCCCAGTCTTCAGAGGCGATCCTCTGGAGTTTGATTTCTTCATGAAAGCATTTGAGCACGGGATTGAGGAACGTACTGACAATAATAGGGACAGGTTACGTTTCCTCGAACAGTTCACTAATGGCAGACCTAAAGTTCTCGTGCGCAGCTGTTCACACATGCATCCTGACAGAGGCTACGTGGAGGCCAAGAAGCTGTTAAATAAACATTTTGGGAATGAGTACACTATTGCTTCAGCCTACATTGAAAAGGCACTGAAATGGCGTGTAATTGTGTCAGAAGACGCAGAAGCACTTACGGAGTTTTCGGTGTTTCTTACTGGCTGCTTTAATACAGTGGACAGTATGGAGTTTATTGAAGAAATGGACAGTCCTACAAATATGCGAACAGTGATATCCAAGCTTCCTTTCAGGTTAAGAGGTAAATGGAGAGGAGTTGCTTATGACATTCAGGAAAATACCGGCGCGAGAGCTAGGTTTAAAGATCTAGTTAAATTTGTGGACAAGCAGGCCAAAATAGCTTCGCACCCACTGTTCGGCAACATACAGGACTCTGTCGCATCAAAGGATGTGAACAAGCAGGCAATTAGAAAAGAAAGTGCACCAAGATACAAAGAAAAGAAAAACATCTTTGCTATTGATGTCACACCTGCAGTAAAGCAAACAGAGGCAGCTAAAAAGGACATGTATACTGCAGACAAAATAAACAAACGACAGTGTATCTTTTGTAACAAAGGAGGACATAATCTAGAGTTTTGCAAGCTTATTAGGCAAAAGGCTCACAAGGAAAAGCTTGATTTTCTTAAATCACAGGGCTTATGTTTTGGTTGTTTGTCACAAGGACATATGAGCAAGGGCTGTCAGCAAAGGCACATCTGTCGTACATGCTCACTAAAACATCCAACCATTCTGCACTACGACAAAGAAGTTGTTCTTGCTGGTGAAAGCGCTGCTGTCAGATCACCATCATCCAACTTACCAACGGCAACCGACAGTGAAACATGTGGCTGCACTGGGGCCGGTGAAACGGCTTGTGCTCTTTCAATTGTTCCAGTGAGAGTCAGGTGTGGGAAGAGCAATAGAACTGTTGAAACATACGCTTTCCTTGACTCAGGCAGCACAGGAACCTTCTGCTCAGAGGAGCTGATGAAAGAACTGAGAGTGACAGGAAAAAAGACTAACATTTTGCTCCGCACAATGGGAAATGAAGCTTCCATTACAACGTGTGTTATCACAGGGCTTGAAGTGAGCAGTTTGGACAATGACAATTTTCTGAAGCTCCCTCAAGTATACTCGCAGGCAGAGATCCCAGTCAAAAAGGACAACATTCCACGACAAACCGATGTGGAAAGCTGGCCATATTTAAAGGAGGTTCAGCTCAAGCAGATCGAGGCAGAAATCGGTTTGTTAATAGGCACAAATGTTCCAAAGGCACTCGAGCCATGGAAAGTTGTCAACAGTGAAGGCAAGGGTCCTTATGCTGTAAAGACCGCCTTAGGTTGGACAATCAATGGCCCTCTGCTGAGAGTAGGTAGCTCCAATGAGGAAGACGCTGAGTGGCCACAGTTGACAGTGAACAGGATCTCCGTGGCAAAGCTGGAGGAGCTTACACAGCAGCAGATACAATTTGACTTTCCTGAGCACAACATGACTGAAAAGTTGGAAATGTCTTCAGACGATAAGCGGTTTATGGAGTCTGTATCGCAGTCAGCAAAGCTCGTCGACGGTCACTATTGCATTGGACTTCCTTTAAAAAACAAAGACATTATTTTCCCAAACAACCGTACTGTTGCAGTGCAAAGAACAGAAAGTCTTAAACGTAAAATGCTAAAGAACCTGGAATTTCGTAATGACTACACAAAGTTCATGAACGACACACTCGAAAAAGGCTATGCTGAAGAGATCCCCTTGCCAGAAATTCAAAAGGATTGTGGCAGGATTTGGTACGTACCACATCATGGAGTCTACCATCCAACAAAGCACAAACTGAGGGTGGTATTTGACTGTGCCGCTACTTATCAAGGCATCTCCCTAAATACAGAGTTGTTACAAGGGCCAGACCTCACCAGCTCGCTCATCGGTGTGCTGACAAGATTCAGACAAGAGCCAATAGCCTTCATGTCTGATATTGAAGGTATGTTCCACCAAGTCAAAGTTCCAGCGAAACACACCAACTTGCTGAGATTTTTATGGTGGCCTCAGGGAGACCTCCACAAAGAGCTGAAAGAATATCGAATGGTTGTTCATCTGTTTGGGGCAACCTCGTCACCAAGCTGTGCAACCTATGCTTTACAAAAATGTGCACAAGAGAAACAAGCAGAGTTCTGCTCAGAAGCAGTAAATACCATACTCAAAAACTTTTATGTAGATGATTGCCTGAAGTCTGTAAGTTCAGAAAAGGAGGCAGTTATGCTCATTCAGAAACTCATAGCTTTGTGTGCAACAGGGGGTTTCAAACTCACAAAATGGATTTCCAACAGCAGAGAAGTTCTTGCTTCTATTCATGAGGATGACAGAGCCAAAGATGTCAAGGAGCTTGACTTAGAGAAGGATAGATTACCTATTGAGAGAGCGTTAGGGGTTCAGTGGTGCGTGGAATCTGACACGTTGAAGTTCAGAGTCATCATTCAGAGTAAGCCTTTAACAAGAAGAGGCGTTCTCTCGATGGTGAGCTCAATATACGATCCCCTTGGAATCTTAGCTCCTCTCATACTACCAGTGAAACAAATTTTACAAGAGTTGTGTAGAACAAAGCATGCATGGGATGACAGAATGCCAGAGGCCCTCACCAAACAATGGCAAAAATGGCTGGCAAGCTTACATCAGCTTGCAAACTTTGAAGTAAAGAGGTGTCTGAAGCCTACCAGCCATGGTGAAACCACTTATGCTCAACTCCACCATTTCTGTGACGCAAGTGAAACAGGGTATGGGACAGTTACATATCTGCTCTCCAAGAATGATCAGGGTCAAGTGTTTAGTGCTTTCATCATTGGAAAAGCTAGAGTCACACCATTGAAACCAGTCACCATTCCGCGACTTGAGCTTACTGCAGCAACCGTATCAGTAAAGATGGACACAGTAATGACTACGGAGTTGGATTTGGATTTGAAAGACTCTGTCTTTTGGACAGACAGTACGTCAGTTATTCAGTACCTCAAGAATGAGACTGCGAGATACCGTACATTTGTCGCCAATCGGGTTGCCACAATCAGAGAAAGCTCAAATATTTCTCAGTGGAGATATGTAAATACTTTTGTCAACCCAGCTGACTTTGCTTCAAGAGGGCTTACAGTTGAGGCTTTTCTTAAAGAAAAGACGTGGATAATGGGTCCAGACTTCCTCACCAAATCAGAGTCGGAGTGGCCAGAAACGCCAGACAACATACTTTGCCAGCCACTTTGCAATGACCCAGAGGTTAAAGAAGCTTCAGTCTATGCAATTCATGCTGAGGAGAGCATGAGCCCCGTCTCCCAGCTCATTCATCATTATTCGAGTTGGAATCATTTAAAAAGAGGTGTGGCATGGATTATTAAGTTAAAAGGCATACTGAAACTCCTTTCCCGAAAGAGACAAGATTTGGTGACATCTCTTAAAGAAAGAATGGACAAAGAAAGCCAAACAACAGAGCTTAAGAAACTAATGGCTGACTTCAAAGCGTCTATGCTTACTCACCCTCCCTCAGTAAATGATATTGCAGAGGCAGAGTTGGAGATTGTTCGTTTCAGCCAAAAGGAAAGGTTTTCAAATGAAATAGCCATGCTTCAGAAAGGAAAAGTCATTCCAAAAGGTAACCCTCTCTGTCGACTCTCGCCAGCCCTACAGGAAGGTATCCTTAGAGTGGGTGGCAGACTGGATAAGTCAGCTATGCAGGAAGAATCCAAACACCCTGCTATCCTGTCTAAAGATATGCATATTACTTCTCTCATCCTAAGATCTACCCATGAGGACCTCGGTCACAGTGGCAGAAACCATGTTTTGTCAAAGGTACGACAGAAGTACTGGATATTAAGGTCTCATGCAGCTGTTCGAACAATTCTATCAAAGTGTGTAACCTGCAAAAGGCAGCATGGAAAACCTGAAAGACAAATGATGGCAGACCTTCCAAGTGAAAGACTAACACCTGATGATCCACCGTTCACAAACGTTGGTGTGGATTATTTTGGTCCTTTTGAGATCAAAAGAGGAAGGACTATTGTTAAAAGGTACGGGGTCGTTTTCACTTGCCTGACTGTAAGAGCTGTGCATATTGAGTTGGCGAACTCCTTGGACACAGATTCATGTATTCATGCCCTGCGTAGGTTCGTAGCCAGAAGAGGGCAGGTAAAGTTGATTCGTTCCGATAATGGAACTAACTTTGTAGGCACAGAACGTGAGCTGCGAGAGGCAGTGCAGGCAATGGACAAAGCTAAGATTCAAAGTACTTTGGTGACAAAAGGCATCACTTGGTTATTCAACCCTCCTGCAGCATCTCATTTTGGTGGCATATGGGAACGTCAGATAAAAACAATCCGAAAGGTTCTCAACTCTGTTGTGAAGCAGCAGACAATCGATGAAGAAGGGCTGCACACTCTGATGTGCGAGGTTGAGGCGATCATCAATAGCCGCCCCATCACGAGAGTTTCTGATGATCCAAACGATCTTGAGGCTTTAAGTCCTAACCATCTACTTCTGATGAAGGTCAAAACTCCGCTTCCACCAGGCTTGTTCAACAAGGCTGACTTATACTCCAGACGTAGATGGCGCCAAGTCCAATACTTAGCAGATTTGTTTTGGAGACGTTGGACTAGGGAATACCTACCGGATCTGCAGCAGAGACACAAATGGACTCATCCAACAAGAAACATCATGGAAGGTGACGTTGTTCTCGTTGTCGACGACACAGCTCCACGGAACTTCTGGGTGATGGCTCGTGTGATCCAGGTATTTGAAGACAGCAGGGGACGAGTTCGTCAAGCCAAGGTTAAGACAAGCTCAAGCGTTTTCCTGCGGCCAGTGACTAAGCTTTGCATGTTGCTTGAAAGCGATATGTAGGTTCCCATGATTGACATTTTGCTCAAAGAGAAAGCGGTAAAGGCTATTCTCCAACGGTGAGTCATGTTCTGGAACCTCTGACTCCAGTCGCATTTTTTGTTTTTACCAGGATCCCACTGGTGTTATTGTTTAAAGGTTAAACTAAGTTAAAAATGTACTTAAGTCTGCGTAAAAATACCAGTTGGGATGTGACTTATGCAAATTTCATTGTTCGGTTATTTGTTGCATACAGTTAATAGATATATGGCTCTTTTGTATATTATGTAAAAATAATTGTTTTGTGGCTCACAAACACAATTAGGGGCCGGAATGTTAGAGCCATATCATTATTATGTCAGTATTTTTTATGTTTAAATATTAATATGTTTGGAATAGGTAATTTTGAAATAGTTTTAAAGGTAATATTGTTTAAATATTGATTTATGTTGACGTTTTTAAATGATCAGAGTTTCTGTGCTCCATTGGTTTTGACTTGCTGCTGTAAACCTGGATTTCTACCGTAAAGTGTGGGTTAGTGTCGAAAAGCGAAGAAAAACACAGGCTGGTGAAGCCCATGCGGTAAAAGGACAGCAGTTTAGTGAAGCAGGACGAGGAGCAACAGTGTTTCTGACCGTAAAAAAAAAACTGTTCAAACCGTCAACCTAATCAGTCAAAGTGGTCAGCATTGTCAGCGCCAGTGCCACCGTCAGTGACGTCATCGTCGTCATCACCGTCAATGACGTCATCGCCATCGGAAACGTCATTGTCGCGGTCGGACGTCAGTGTGGTCTTTCCGTAAGGATTTATTATTTTTGGGACTTTGAGACTGAGCTTTAAATATAAGAACACTTTGATTTTGGAACTTTTATTTTAGTTTTTCTATTTTTTGTGGATTAAAGAGTCAGATTGATTCATCCTACGCTTGCCTCTTTTTTCTTCATTTTTTATTGGATTATGTTTGGAACAGACGAGTCAGAAAACTTCATGTCCTGCAAGGAAGTGGTAAAACTTCGTTTTTGTGTGTTGCCACTACAATGCACAAATAACAAGTAGGTACGTTCTTGTTCTTCTTTTCACGTTAAAAGTTTCATTGAGTTTTCTTATTCCAAAGAAAATAAAAATACACACAAAAAAATCTAATTCACTTCTTACTACAGCTTACTGAACTACAGACATGGGCAACTTGGGTCCCAAATGTAAATGCACAAAATAACCCCAAAAACACATGGAATGGCAGAAAAATATTCAAGAAATTTTAATAAATAAAGAGAAAACAGCAAAAATAAATAAAATTACTGTAATACTAGATTACAAATATATATATATATATACACATACAAAAAATGACTAAACACAGATGACTACAATAAATAACGTAAAAAATATTTAGAAAAAAAAAACCCACAGAAAATACTAAAAAATGACACCAAAACCCCACAAAACAACAAAAAACACACAAAATGATTCATGTAAAACAAAACAACTAAATATACAGGATCACAGAAAAATATTATAAAAAAAAGACAACATGGAATGGCAAACACATACACAAAATATGACAAAAGTATGAAAAGAAAATTGCTTAAATACACAAAAATAAACAAAATGACACAAAAAATACATAAAATTACTCTAAAACCCACAAAATTACTACAATAAATAACTGAAAAAATAAACAAAACTACACTAAATAGGTTAAAAAAAAAGACCCCAAAATGATAACGAAAACACACAAAATTACTCCAAAAACACTCCGAAAACCACAACAAAACATCACATTTTTTACACAAAATAAATGTACAAGGAGCTTCCAGCACATGGTGGATGTTTCCTCCATCCAGTGAAAGTTCTCCACTGTACAGAAAGCCCACCACAGCCTTCAGACCAGTGATGGAGACACCGATTAACTCCACCTGCAGACAAACAGCAACAAGTCCAGATGAATTCCCAAAGCCTTTTTAAATCCATGATGATGAAAAACTAAATTTACACTGAGAATAAAAGGAGAACACACCAACATGTCCAGGTCAGAAAAAGTCAGAACATTACGTCAGATTAGGGCTGCACGATTATGGCCAAAATAATTATCACAATTATTTATCATTTTAGGGAAAATTACTATTTTTAACAAACAATATGTGAACAGTTTAGAGTCCAAAAAAAAGCTTTAAACAAGAATATTGATAAATACTAAAATGTACCCAAGAATTTGCCAAAATGAAATATTGCCTAACTATAATTATACTGTTAGAGTGCAACTCCTTCAAAAACAATCACAGCGTATAAAGAGAAAGTTAAGAACATTAAGCTTAAGCTACAGGTTTTTAGCCAGAAACACTAGCGTGTCAACATTTTCTGGCTTGAGTGTCCGCTGGATTAAAGAATGAATTAATAATACTAATTAATTAGGTACTTATGTCAATCAACTCATGGGGGCGTGTCCAGACGTTCAACACGAGCGCCCCACCTACAAAAAAAAAAAAAAATCCCTAAAACTAGTTTTATATCCATCCGAGGTCGCATTTTAACCATAAAAATTGCAGACAAACAGGTGAATTTAATCGTGGAGACCAAAATCATAATCATGATTAAAATTTGATTAATTGTGCAGCCTTATGTCAGAAACTGTTATGTTTTTACCACACAGATTTTTTATTTATGAACATGTCGTCCACCTGCATCTACGAATGAAAACTACTTTTGTTCAGACACAGAATCCTCCTCTCCTGACTACAGACTTCTGTAATAAAAGCGTCTCTTTCCTTCTTCTTTACCTCGTTCTGCTGCTCCTCCCTCATGCCCACAGTGAACATGGCGTGGAAGTAAGGGCTAAACACATGTCATCATTTAACCGCTGGCTATCGAGGTGGTGTCCAGAAAACGAGGTGGGCTTCATTGATAATTGGAGATCCTTCTGGGGAAAACCGATCCTGATAGGAAGAGATGGAATCCACCTACTTTGGAGGGAGCATCTCTACTATCAGAAAACATGGCACAGTCACTGTTATGACATCTCATGAATGAGACCATGTTACAGAGGCGGAGTCCTCCACGCCCCTCTGCGCTTGCCTTAGGACAGTTTCCCTCCCATTGCTATTATGATAGCTGTGTTCATCGCCATGACAACTGTTGTGATGGTGGTGAATATTATTTTATGGAGACGGTAAATAAAACATTTGTAATGGAGTCATCATTGCACACTTTTATTTTCTGTTTAAATATTTGATGTTAACTTCTTGTAATGGGTGATGCTAAATGTTAGGTGTCGTATTGTAACATGATCAATAAATGAGAGAAATGTTGCCAACATTTAATTCATTGGATTCAAAAATCGCTTTTTTCATGTAGTGAGCAAAAGGAAAACATGCATCTATTGCACATTTGAATAATTTAGTTTACACACATTACTTTGACTTCCATTAAAATGCACAAAGTGTGTAATTTATATACATGTATATATTTATCATAACTGCATATTTTTTCTACAATCTGTTCACCACTGTTGCTGCAGTGAGCCAGATTCTCCACAGGAGGGCAGTCTTCTTTAGGTTATGTCCACTTTTTGTCCTGCCTGGGAAGAGTGTGTTTACTATTTAATTTAATGTCTTTTTTTAATTATTATTTTAAGTTCAATTTTAACTGAATTTCTGCCTTTTGCTTCTATTTCACAATAAAAACACAGAAAATATATAATTATGACATAGGGCCACGTGTGGACCTCTGTTTAATTTCATGCAGCCCCCAAAGTGAACACACAGAATTACAGAAAAATAACTAAAGGTATGGCAAAAACACACAAAAGTACAAAAAAGCACACAAACTACGAAAATTACAGAAAAATATTCAAAACAACAACAAAAATACACAAAACTACTCCAAAAACACACAAGATGATTAGAAAATACAGAAAAATATACGAAACGACAACAAAAACACACAAATTTACTCCAAAAAAAACACAAATTTACTCCAAAAATACATAAAATGATTCGAAAATACAGAAATATGTACAAAATGACAAATACACAAAATATTTAGAAAGAAAACAAAAATAACACAAATTTACTCCAAAACCACACAAATAAATTCTAAAATACAGAAAAATATTTTTTTTAAAAAAACAAAAATACACAAAATGACTTTGAAAACACAAGAGACGACGACAAAAAATACAGAAAAAAATATTCAAAACAACAACAAAGACAATTGTAAAATATACAAAATGACCAAAATACACAAAATTACTTTGAAAATATGAGAGACGATGCCAAAAAATAAAGAAAAAAATATTTAAAACTACAACAAAAATACAACAAATTACTCCAAAAACACATTTAAAATACAAAAAAATATACAAAACGTCTACAAAAATACACAAATTTACTCCAAAAATATATAAAAAGGTTCAAAAATACAGAAATATATACAAAATGACAAATACACAAAATACAAAATACAGAAAAATATTCAGAACAAGAACAAAAATACACAGAGATTCTAAAATACAGAAAAATATAAAAAAAATAACAAAAATACACAAAATTACTTTGAAAACACACAAGACGACTTCAAAAAAAAATACAGATTTTTTTTTAAAAATTGACAAAAATACAGAAAAATAGTATTGGAGAAGAGATTGGGACGGCATAAATAAATACCTTTCAAAATAAAAGGCACAGGATTTTTTTTTTTTGACTATGATCCTCTTGAACTCAGTTTGTAACTCATAATTAGAAACACTGATGTGGTGTATGTTGTGTATCTAAAGAACCAGTGTGAGGTGGATAAAGTTACCAGAGGCTTCATTGTAATAAACACTGATCCTGTCCAGCTGAAGGTCGCTGTCTCCATGATACGTTCCTGTTGGGTCGATGCCGTGCTCGTCACTGATCACCTCCCAGAACTGAAAAAATAAAGTTCAGTTACGTCAGTGTACAGAGATGTTAGAAAAAGGGAATAAACGTGTATATTTATTTACCCTCAACCCTTCTTCCTTACTAAAGCAAAGTTTCCATTTTTTAAGCTTCCTTATGAAGATTTATTTATTCACAGAAGCAGAAATTATATTGAATTAATTTGTAGTAAAATAAGAAACAATAAAAATAAATAAAATAAAAAACAGAAGGCAATGCACAGAACACCCAAAAGACAACCGAAAAATAGTGTAATGAAGGAGATAAAATATGACAATACAATAATAGAGGCTATATATAAACATAGATATAAATAGAAAATATAAATAGTTATATAAAAAGGATAAATAATATAGATATATTCTTATACTATAAGGAGAGACGCCTTAGACTGTTTAGTTGTACAGTCCGACAGCAGTAGGGATGAAAATAATGTGAAAATAATAAATAAATAGCATCATATTAACGTGATCATGTGACAGTCAAACACCCAAGCCTGTACATTGTTAAAAAAAAGGAAAACTGTAATTTTTAAAAATTTATTTTAATCAATTTAATTCTTTAACTGTCCCACGCCCTCATACCCTCACGCCACAGAAAGAAGTGTGTGTGTGTGTGTGTGTGTGTGTGTGTGTGTGTGTGTGGCGGTAACAAGGATCACATTAACACGTGTACAACAGTCATCAAGTGGATCACACGCTCATGGCTGCAGGTAGTTATCAGTTACTTCAGGGATTCTCAACCTTGGGGTCAGGACCACACTTGGGGTCGCGAAACACTGGGAGGGGGTCGCTAGATGCTTTAAAAAAACTAAGAATTTTTTTAACAATTTGATCCCATTTTTGCTTATTTTTTTACCTTTTTCTGTAACAACACCAAACTTGCCAGAGTTTAATTTATTTTCATCACTTTTTCTTGCTATATTTTTTGCTCCTTTTTGCATTTTTGCTACATTACTCCCATTTCTGACACTTCTCCGTCACATTTCAAAACCTTTTCTGCACATTTTTTCCACTTTTAAGACATTTTCGACACTTATAAACCCTTTCGTCACATATGTTGACCCATTATTGTCACTTTTAACCTCTTTTCACCATATTTCATGCTTATTTTTGCCCAATTTTAACCACAATTCCAATTTTTCACTGAAACTAATTGTTTCAATATTGACCATTTTTCCACTTTTTCTGTCCATTTTTGGCCACTCTCATTTGCAGCTTTTAACTAATTTCTGTAGTTTTTAAAATCCCATTTCACCATCTTTTCCACCACTTTTTTCACTTTTAACCCATTTTATTTCTGATTAAAACAAGGATTTACATCTTTAACATGACTTTATACTGTGGCGCAAATAATAATAATAAACATTGTGGATAGCAGTGGATATTATTCAGATAAATAAATATTGTTATCACAGATTCATAGAACAATAAACCATCATTATGCTCATCATATTCATGGTGGAGCAGTGCAGGATGTTCTGACAGACCTACATGTTGGCTGGTGACGTATCGATCATCGATCACCTGTTTACGCTCTACCGCTGCTTGCAGCGCTCTACTACTGTGTTCTGCTAACGCTAATCAAACTTGTTGTCATTGATATTTTAGCCTTGAAAACACTTGTTTTAATTTTTTACCGTACAGTTAAACGTACGAAGGTTAAGTAAAAAGCAATCTCGCCTCTTATAGGCAGTGTAATCTCCTTTAAACGTCCTTTTGTCCTTAGCTTAGCTTAGCTTAAATTTAGCACCTATGGCTTCTCTCTCCTGCCCGGTGTGTCAGATGTTTAGTTACTCCTCGTCCTCCTTTAGGGACAATGGTAGTTGCATAAAGTGTAGCGTACTGTTAATATGGAGGCGAGGATCAACAATCTGGAGAAGCGGTTCCGCACCCCTGATACCAAAATCGAAGCTAGCAAGCAGGACCTAGCCGGTGCCGTGGGATCCTCAGTGTGGAGTCTAAAGAGTCTCAACAACTCTGTCTCCACCCTTTCCTCTGCACACACCCAACACAGCATAACGTGGTAGGCTGTTCATCATCGGAATGGGATCCACACAAGGTTCCTGCTGCTTAACAGAAGGTTTTCCTTGCCGCCATGATGAATTCATGTTGGGTGTGGGATACATATGTATGTGTATATACGTATATATGCATATGTGTGTATCCATAAAATGAAGAGTCCGTCCTTAAGACTGCTCTACTGTAAAGTGTCTTGAGATACCATTGGTTATGATTTTGCGCTATACAAATAAAAGATTGATTGATTGATTGAAGTGTCTGATGCGTCACTCAACGTTTTAAGGCCAAGCTTGATAACTGGATGGAATGAGGGTATTTCATTATCCTCCTTTCCTTTATTATACTTTATTACAGCCCGATGGATAAAAATGTCCAACAGGAACATATTTACTCCTGACTAATCTTTGAATTCAAGATGAAAAAAAAAAAAAAAAAAAAAAAAAAGAGTTTTTCTCACTGACCTTTGATGATTCACTGACCCACTCGGGACGACTCCCCAAAATCTGTTTGTCCATTTTGTCCCGTCGGTTTGGTATCACCTAAACAACAAACAATGATAATGAATGTAGCTCCTTCCACGACATCACAAACACAGGTTGTTTTCTCACACAGACGTTTATTCTCCTCCTCTCCGTCTTAACACGCCGTGAAAACTAACACGTACATAAATAACAAGAGAATGAGCGCATTACACAAATCACACTACAAAATGGCGGTGCACAACTTAAACATGAAATAAATACCTCGTTGGCTGCATGTCATGAAAAGAGAAACTTAAAGATGCTCCACACAGTGTGAACTTAAAGATGATGCAGTAGTGTAAGCTTGTAGATGCTCCGTACACACAACTTGGTCCAACAGTACACGTTTCTTACACGAGGTTAAAACCCGATCAAACTTATCTGCGCTCCGTCTCCGCTCTGACTGTGCATCGGTTAATTGCGTCGTGCTGATACCTGAAGCTAAACAAAGGTTCCGCCCTAGAAATACAGGTAAATAGTCAAAACAATTAAACAACTTAAGATATAAATTTCTTTTCAATCATTAAACATTATGTAAACCATTTTACTTCACTCATAAATCATGAACTCTTTACCTTTTAATAAAATATATAAAGTATAAACATTTAGGCAGCAAACCTTTCACACAGCACTTACACTCCCACCAAATCATCACATTCCTGTAAAATCTGAATGTGGGATTTCTTAAAAGATTGGGAATCTAATGTATTTAACAGAATGTTTCATAGTGTGTGACTTAATTAGCCTCCAGTAAAGTAACTACTTTATGAATGGGCCTTTCAAGAAAAACTGACCTAGTTCGTAACTTCCCCTTATCAAATGTGTTGTCACTAATCATAAGCTTGAGCTTTCGCACCAGTCCATCTGCACTTGGGTATGCTTCAACAACTTTAGCAAGCTTCCACGCATTTCTGGGTGAGTTGTCATCTTGCAGAATAACAATGTCATTCACCTGTGAATTTCTTGAAGGCCTTTGCCATTTTCGACGTTGTTGAAGATTCAGGAGGTATTCTCGTTTCCACCTTCGCCAAAAGTCATCAGCCAGAAATTGTACTCTTCTCCATCTTTTGCACAGATAAAGGTCCTCTTTGCAGAACTGTCCTGGTGGGGGCAAAATTATTGACGATTTCATGGTCAATATATGGTTGGGGGTGAGTGGTTCTGGACCAGTTGGATCATGTAAATGTTCAACACTTAGTGGCCTACTGTTGATTATAGCCATTGTTTCATAAAGAAACGTTCTTAAAGTTGTCGTGTCGAGTCTGCTGGCGGACTTGTCAAGCATTACAGTGAGGATGCTTCTGATCGTGCGAATTTGCCGCTCCCAAACTCCACCCATATGGCTCGCTGAGGGAACATTCATTACAAATTCACAACCAATAGCCTTCTGACGTTCCAAATCCAATCCCTTTAGGAGATCAGAGAACACTCTTCTGGCACCAACAAAATTTGTTCCCTGATCGCACCTAAGTTGACGCACAGGTCCTCTGATCGCCACGAACATCCGTAGTGCATTTAGAAAAGCATCAGTTGTTAAATCATCCAGTGTTTCGATATGCACAGCTCTGGAGCATAAGCATGTAAACAACAATCCATATCTCTTTAATTCCTTTCTTCCTTCCTTTACAATAAAGGGGCCAAAGCAGTCGAGACCGCAGTAAGTAAAGGGGGGAGAAGTCTCGGTTCTTTCTTCCGGTAGATCAGCCATTTGTTGAACTTCTGTAGCTTTCCTGTATCTTCGGCATTTTGTACACTTGTATATGTGTGATGAGACCACACCTCCACAACCGATTATCCATACTCCATTTGCACGTAACTCGTTCATGGTCATGCCTCTTCCTTGGTGGAGTACACGCTCGTGATGATGTTTGACAAGTAGGGCTGAAATATGTGATTTCTTTGGTAGTATTGCGGGATGTTTCACTTCATGGTGCAAGGCTGAGTGGGAAAGGCGTCCTCCCACCCTGAGAACATTGTTGTTATCCAAGAAGGCATTCAACTGGTATAACTTGTTACGCTTGCCCAAAGTATCTTTCTTTAGAAGCTTGATTTTTCTAATTTCATTAGAGAATGCTTCTTCTTGTACCAACTTAATGATGAAAATCTCTGCTTCTCTTCTTTCTTCAAGGCTAGTTGTGTCGTTCCTTCTTTGTTGAAGTCCACTAAATTCCTTAATGAACCTCTTGAGCCTAGCAATAGCTCTCACTGCTCGGGACCATTCAGAAAATTTAGTGAGGCGGTTCACAATTGAACTTGGTTCTTTTGTTTCAACCAGATAAACACAGGCTTTGCGAAGTTCAGGGTCGTTCATTTTTATTTCTCCCACCATCTTCTCTTCTGGAATGATTTGTTTCCAAAGGAATTCTGGTCCTCTCAACCAGTTGGACTCCTTTAGCTGCATTGCATTAAATCCTCTTGAGGCAGCGTCTGCTGGGTTGCTTTCAGAGTTAACATGCCGCCATTGTTCAGGAATTGTGCTGGACCTAATTCGCTGAATGCGGTTTGCTACGAATGTATGAAACCGCTTAGCTTCGTTATTCACATAGCCTAGAACCACCTTTGAATCAGTCCAGTAATACTCTTGCAGGTTTTCTATCTCAAGCTCTGATTTGACGACATCTCCATTGCGGACCGAAACCACAGCTGATGCTAATTCGAGTCTTGGGATAGTCATTAATCTGGTAGGGGCAACTCTTGCCTTCCCCATGACAAGTGAACAACTGATCTGTCCTGCGTTGCTTATTGCGCGAAGGTATGAACATGCACCATATCCATTGCAGCTCGCATCAGAGAAGTTGTGGAGCTCGTATTGTATGACTTCTCCAAAGTTTGATGGTAAGTGACTTCTTGGAATCTTAAACTCTGCCAAACGTGGCAAGTCTCTAAGCCATGACTCCCACTTTGGCTGAATGTGCTCGGGCAGTTCTTCATCCCAGCTTACTTTCTCTTTGCATAGCTCCTGTAGAATCTGTTTTCCGATTAGTACAAAGGGGGCCACAAACCCTAAAGGATCATAGACAGAGGCGACGGTCGAAAGAACTCCTCTTCTCGTCAGTGGCTTCTCCTTCACTGTGACTCTAAACTGGAACTCATCTGCTTCAACGCACCACTGAACTCCAAGTGCTCGCTCGATATGAAGCTCTCCTAGGGCCATGTCAAAATCCTTTGTATGTGCCCTTTCTTCAGGTGATATTACAGCAACAACATCTTTGCTATTAGATACAAACTTATGCAATCGAAGATTTCCTGTCTTGCACAAAGATACTGACTCTTTAACTAGATGTATGGCTTCAGCAGGTGATTCTACACTTATTAAGCCATCATCGACGTAGAAGCTTCTCTGGATGAACTCTATTGACTCTTTGCTGAATTTTCCACAACCTTGTGATGCCAAATACTTTAGACCAAAGTTAGAACAGCCGGGTGAGGATGCTGCTCCAAACAGGTGTACTCTCATTCTGTACACTAAGGGCTTGGAGTTCAGGTTGCCATTGTCCCACCAGAGGAAGCGTAGGTAATCTTGGTGTTCTTTCAGGACATGAAATTGATGAAACATCCGTTCGATGTCACACATAATGGCGATTGGGCCCTTCCTAAATCGACACAGCACACCAACTAATGTGTTGGTTAAGTCTGGTCCTGTCAAGAGTTGATCATTTAAAGAAGTTTCTTGGAAACGAGCTGAACAATCAAAAACCACGCGAATTTTCCCTGGTTTGTGGGGATGATATACGCCGTGGTGTGGAATATACCATGCTGGTTTGTTGTCAAGTTCAGTCTCTGGCACCTTCTCGGCATCTCCTCTGGTTATTATGTCATTCATGAAATGTACATAATCCATATAGTATTGTTCATCCCTTTTCAATCTTTTTTCCAATGAATTGAGTCTGTACACTGCACTTTGTTTATTGTCTGGGAGACAAGGCTTTTCAGTTTTGAAAGGAAGTGGGATTTCGTAATAGCCATTTTCTTTTTGGCGTATACCTTGTGTCACTTTAGATAAGAACAGGATATCTTCTTGAGAAACTGTCTTATCGTCTGTCATGTGATCGGTGAAATCAAGTTCGAGAGCTTTAATAACATCTGCAGGACTTATCTCTTTAACTTGAGTTTTACATACAAAGTGTACTGTTGCCTTTAGCTCAGCTGAAGGTTGTACCATTGGTATTACTTGCCTAACTATGACTCGATGACTGGTTCCAATAGCATCAGCGTGGTGACCTTTTGGATTTGAACATCCGACGATGCTCCAGCCGAGATCTGTTCTTTGTGCATATGGATAATTTTCTTCACCAGCTAAGATTTCCTTTGGGAGTAGGGCTTGTTGACAGTCATAGCCAATGAGAAGTCCAACCTTGCACTCCAATGATGGTGGCATCTTATCTGCCAATTTCTCCAAATGAGGCCATTTTAGAGCAGTTTGAGATGTTGGGATGTGTGACCTGTCAGCTGGTATGAACTCTCGCGTGTAGAGTGATCGCAACAAAATTCTTTTCTTCAAGTTATATCCTCTCACTTGTAAATTTGAAAGTTTTTGACAAGGTATTATTGTCGACTTATTTGACATTGTTGACAGTCTCAAACTAACATTCTCTTTGTTTGTGTCTAAATCTTCAGCCACTTCTTCTAAGATAAAGGTTGTGTCGCTCTGCGTGTCTAAGAGAGCATAGACAAGGATTTCTTTATCTGGCTGCCGTGTAGATGAGACCCAGACAGGAACAACTGCCGATGTTTGCGTACCCACACCATCTTGTATTACTCTGTTTGTGGTTGCTGTTGCAGCTGTTTCTGTTGGATTTCTTTCTTTCTTTGAAGTTGATGATCTTGAATCTCTGAATTTCTCATCATGCAAACATGTTGGGTGTCTCTTCTGACACTTTACGCACGTGCTCTTGTTATTACACATCTTTGACACATGACCAACTTTTAAACATCCAAAGCAAAGCTTCTCTGCCTGTACAAATTTGACACGATCGTGAACTGTCATTTCACCAAACTTTCTGCACCTTTGAAGGTCATGACCCGTTCTTTTACAGAATATGCATGAAGTGATGCTGCTCTGTGTAGTATTTGTGGACAAAGTCTTTGCTTGAATGGTTTGGCTTCGTGAATGCTTCTGTTTTTCATTTTGTAAAGTCTTGAGAGCTTGAACTGAAGATATTGGATGACAAGCGAGATCTGCTTCCTTTGACAAAAAGTCAACAAACACTTTGAAAGTCGGATATTCTATGTTTGTTTGTCTAGCTTCCATCACCTTGCTGTTCCATTTCGAGACCAACCAATCTGGCAACTTCAGCAATATTCTTTGATTCTCGTTGCAGTCATTTAAAACTTCCAAAGTTTTGATGTGAGGTGTTGCTGCCTCGCAGCTTTTAAGAAAGTCTGCAAATTCTCTCAATTCGCAGCCACTTTTAGGATTTATTTTTGGCCATCCATCTAGCTTATCTCTGAAGGACTTCCCAATTATAAATGGGTCTCCAAAGCGTTTCTCCAACAACTGCCAGGCTGAATCGTATGCCACATCTGTGCCTAACAAGAAAAATCCTTCGATGGTCTTCTTCGCGGCTCCATCGACATATTTTCTGAGGTAATACAGTTTTTCTTTCTGTGGAATGGCCTTTCTGTCTATTAAGGTTTCAAAGGAGAGTTGCCAGTCTTTGAATGTCAACGGATCTCCACTGAATACAGCTGGCTCTGGTGTTGGGAGACGATTGGCAGTTATAGCTTCTGCTAGCATGCTGACAAAGTCTGAATTGTTTTGTATGGACGGTGAAGTTGGCAGGGCTTGATTTGTAGCTGTTTGACTTTGGGCGATAAATGGGGGACTCGAAGGATTAAGAGTTTGCATAGTGGAATTAGGACTTTGAAGTTGTACCAAAGGTTTGATATCTGGCATTGGGTTATCTGACCCTGAATTTTCTTCCACTTGATCATAAACTTTCACTCGAGCTCTTGCAGCGTTTAGTTTTTTAACCTCTTCTAGACGTTCAAGCTTTCTACGTTTGTCTTGTATTGCTTGTTGTCTGGTTAAGTTCTCAAATTCAAACTGTACAAGTCTTTGTTTTTCTTCAGCCTCTAGTTTTTGAATTTCAGCTGCCTCCTTATCTTGTTCTTCCAACACTGCCAAAACTTCTTGGGATGCAGCAGCTTCAGCTGCAGCCTCATTTCTTTTGATTGATTGGATGCTGGAGTGGTTTGAGCCACATTGTGAGCGATGAGATGGCGGCATGGAAAGAGAACCTGTTGAGTTTAGAATTGATCCTAGATCAGGCCATGCTTCTTCCTGTTCATCTGATGTGTGGCCTTTAACTTGGCTCCTTGCTCTTTTAACAATGAATGCTGAAAGTGACATGCACAAATCAACTCTGCGTCGCATATCTGGATCTGGAGTTTGTATTTGACGCAACTCTTCATAAATGTTCTGTACATCAGAGCAGCTATTTTCCACGTTCTCAATCAGATCCTTTAATTCATCCTCAGAGGCTTCATCTCTTAATATTTCTTTTCCTATTCTTGCATGGTACCTCCATTTCTCATAGACGATTTTGTACCGACGTTGTAGATTCTTTAGCTTTTCTTCATGGAGTTCCTTTCCCTTTTCTGTTAGGGTTCGAATCCTTTCACTTTTTCTAAGTCCTTTCACACCCTCATTTTCTTCTGACTGGGTACGTGATTTGTTAATTTTAGAGTAGGTTTCTGCGGCTGTATCTGATATTTGAGACATCTTGACTGATTGTGATGTATAACTAACTTAGTCCACTTATCTAAACCTCACACTAGCTTTGAAATGTTAAAGGAAAACAAATGTGAAATTACTTTACTCAATCTGATAAATTTTTTTTTTTTTTTTTTATCCTTTAAATTATAATTTATTTATTTATTTATTTCCTTCTTCTTCGTATTATTTTTTATTTTACCTCTTGTTGAATAATATGATTGACCAATTAAACCTAATTAATTTCAAATACAACACTGTTACTGAATTTAAGATTATATTCTGGTTATAAATTGTACCTTTTCTTTAAATTTAATAAAAGTTTCTTTCCAACAGGACTGAGTTGTAACTTAAAACTTAAATCCACTTCAAACTTATGACAGCAATCATCAGCACATTTGCCTTCCCCAAACATGTAGCTGAACACAGAGAGCAAGATTGATAGACAGTGTCCTTAGTTGCAACCTTACAAGTTAAACCACCTTTTACACCACTTAGCTGGTAGTACTTTTTGGTCTTGGCTTGAAATTTGCACTTTAACACAGTCTTGTCACAGCTGCCTTAAGTCTCTATGTCGGCCAATGACGTGGGCTTATCTGATATGATGAGACGCTGCAGTGTCGACAGTTTCCCGCAGCGCACCGTCGTCTTTTCCACCCGCGATGAGCAGTCGAGTTTTCACTGTAGCTCCTTCCACGACATCACAAACACAGGTTGTTTTCTCACACAGACGTTTATTCTCCTCCTCTCCGTCTTAACACGCCGTGAAAACTCGTTGGCTGCATGTCATGAAAAGAGAAACTTAAAGATGCTCCACACAGTGTGAACTTAAAGATGATGCAGTAGTGTAAGCTTGTAGATGCTCCGTACACACAACTTGGTCCAACAGTACACGTTTCTTACACGAGGTTAAAACCCGATCAAACTTATCTGCGCTCCGTCTCCGCTCTGACTGTGCATCGGTTAATTGCGTCGTGCTGATACCTGAAGCTAAACAAAGGTTCCGCCCTAGAAATACAGGTAAATAGTCAAAACAATTAAACAACTTAAGATATAAATTTCTTTTCAATCATTAAACATTATGTAAACCATTTTACTTCACTCATAAATCATGAACTCTTTACCTTTTAATAAAATATATAAAGTATAAACATTTAGGCAGCAAACCTTTCACACAGCACTTACAATGAAGATAGTGTCCTTATCACTTCTTTGCATATTTCATTCTTCAACAGATCCCCACAGACAGTGGTAACAAACTCTGTATTTTCCGAACAGCACCTAAGTCTGCTTTGATAATGATACCTCTTCTCTTAATGCAAATATCTGAAAATTATATATTCACTGATTACTGAATGGATGAAGGAAAAAAAGTTGATTATTGGCAAGGAAAATACTAGAAAGCATATCTGACGTGAAACTACTGCAATATTTTATTTAATAAGAGAGTAACGCCTCCCATTTACTGTTCTTCAGACTGATGAAAGACAAATATTTAATACAAAAAAAACAACAATTGTTACAAAAGTATTTTAATATAAATGCTGGTTGAACTGCAATGCTGATCTTTGTGGAACTATTTCCTAAAAATTAACAAATCACTTTGAAGGTAGCATCATTGTATTATCTCGTCAGTATGCTCCTAATCATAGGAAATGGTAAAAATGCATAATAAACACAGACAAAATGTATAGAATGACACTTCAAAAGCTTCAATTAAAGTGTCAGTATAGAAGCAGGTATATTAAGCTTTAACATTCAGAAAATGTACAGGATTTGGTCATTAACTTTTTAAACAATTAAACATGATTTACATGATTTTATTCATCAAACCATTCAATAATAATAATAATAAAAAGTATGATTCAAAACAAATAATGAAAATAATTTTCAATTTAAAAAAATAAAAATTGGTGAAAACGGTTTGTTTTTACAGGTTTTGTCTGTATTTGTAGGAGGAAACGAATGTGTGATGCTTTCAGAAATATTTTTTTTTTTTTTTTACTTGAGTTATTTATAATTAGGTTAAATTCATTCACCTGAAATTTTTGGTGTTGATTTCACAACTACTAGTTTATGTACGACAAACTTGGCATAGTCTTATAATATACTATCTTTTTTATTTTGTAAACTCATTGTAATCATGTGTTTTGAAATAAACTGAACTGATGGGATTTTATTTTTAACCCAAAGCTAATGATAGCGAATGAATCATCATATTGTTCATGATTTTGATATTTTAGAATTAGAGGAAATACGTTGTTTTCTGGTGTTCTGTTGCTCTTTAGAGACATATTATTGTCCCATATGGTTTCTATTTGGTTTACCTGGGAATACAAAGTCAGTAAAACAGCTTTTAGCGGAATAAAAACACAAATTACATTTATGTCTAAAGAACAGCTGCTTACCTCTCAGTGAGCAGCATCTCCTGTTAGCACACAACACCAAGCCTCCGCATGTATCACCTCTGAATAACAATAAAGTATCATCTTTAATCTCCGACACTGTAGAATAATAACCCTGTAAAATCACATATACACCATTCTGCTACGGTGACATTACAAAGCTATTATTCAGTCTGAAAAACCTTGTAAACAGCGTTAGCATGTCACGTCCCACCGGCCGGAATATTTAGAACAAATGCACCTCCGTTTCCATTTTTCAAAATAAAGTTCCTAGCATTGACAGGAAGCGCCACAGGCTGTCCAGAACGCTGTAAATGTATGTTCATGCAAAAAAACATGTAAAAACATTAACCTCACTCAAACATGATGGATATAGTTTTTCTGGATTTTATTGTAAAATATATGAAATACCTTGATTCTTTTATTCTGAAGTCCTCCCAGTTGTACTTTTATTTTGTTTTTACAAAAATATAATCACATGCAAAAATTACACACTGTACTTATATTATACATTCCAGGAGGAAAACAAAGAATAGTATGCAACACAATTTATGATTAATTAAAAATAAAATAAAATAAATGACAACCGACATGGAGTAATGATTGAAATATTTCTAGGCTGCGTCCGAATATTCCCTCCTATCTCCTTTCCTATCCACTTTCCTAGGAGAGGAGTTAGGAAAAGGTGGTCACTTTAGTTTTGACGATCAGAGACTTCCACTAAGTGACGTAATAATCCTACGGCCGCACTCCCTTTCCTCAGAAAATTCAAACGAACTTTTATCATGGCCACCACTTATACACTTCCGGGGATTAAAGAACAGTGATTGGTCGCAATCATCTTGGTTATTTACAATTGACTCGCAACTCTCGCTCAATGGGCGACAATTAACTGTAAACTCTCGGCCAATAGGCGAGCAGTAACCGTTAACTCTCGACCAATGAGCGGTCAGCATGAGACAAATGTCAGTTGGGCTTTCATCTTCTCAATATATAAACAAACTCTTAGGAATAGATGTTAGTGTTCACAATCTGGAGACAGATCGCCAACACATCTCTATCACATACACATTTAAAGACGTTTTTAACGCAGCTTCAGGATAGTTTGTCACATTATGGGCATTCTATCTTTCCTGGGTTTTAGCCGACTGGCTCGAAACTTGGGCGACTGCCGTCATAAGTGGAAGAAGAAGAAGCAGAAAGTCCGCTCCAGGAAAGAGACCTTCACTAAGGCTGAGACAGAGAGGGGGGCCCTGGAAGTCCCACTAAAACACGCCCCCAACCAGGTGGTGGTGGAGGTGGAGATCCACCCCAGACCGAAGGGCGAGACGGAGTGTGAGGAGCTGTCAGCGAAGGAGAGCCTGGTGACCGAGACCCCCACCGTGACGGTTCCTGACAATGGAGGACCCGTGGAGGACGTTTCCACCATTGAGCCGATTCCTCGGACACACAGTGGGAGGGAAAGTGCTGGCGTGTGTGACTCTGAATCTGTTCCCGTGGAGCCAGAGCTCAAAGCTCAGCCCAACGCTCCACAGAACGACGGCACCGCTCGCCTCCACCACTTTGTCTCCAACATGTCATCAAGCCTGTGTCCTGCGTTCACTGTGGAAGGAAGATCACGTTTTAAAGCGGTCCATGAAGTGCAGTGACTGTAAAGTGGTGTCCCACCCACAATGTAGGGAGCGCTGCCCCCTGCCCTGCACCCCCAACCCCATTGGCTGCCCGCTTAAGATCGGAGAGGGGTGGTGTGTATGACGTACTGGCTGATTACGCCCCTGACTCCTCCCCCAGTATTCCTCCTCTGGTGATTAGCTGCGTTAATGAGATTGAGCAGCGCGGCCTGTGTGAGGCCGGACTCTACCGTCTTTCCGGTTCCTACGTCCAAGTGAAAGACCTGAAGGAGGAGTTCCTCCTCACTAACATGGTTCCCGTCCTCAGTGAGGTGAAAAACATCAACACCGTGACGGGGCTCCTCAAGGACTTCCTAAGGAACCTGAAGGAGCCGCTGCTCACGTTCCGCCTGACCCAGGCCTTCATGGACGCAGCAGAGGTTTCTGATGAGGAGAACAGCTTCTCTCTGCTGTACCAGAGCATCAGTGACCTGCCCAAAGCCAACAGAGACACGCTGCCTTCCTGGTTCTGCCATCTGCAGCGAGTGGCTGAAAGCCTAGAAACCAGGATGGACATTCACAACCTGGCCCTTGTTTTTGGTCCGACAATCGTGGGGCCACGCCGTCCCCAACCCAGACCTCATTACCATCATGTGGGACACCAACCGTCAGATCAAGGTGATGGAGCGCCTGCTGACCATGCCCAGTAATTACTGGGACCCAGTTTGTGACGGAGCAGCCGTGACAAAGTACCCCAGACTGTAGTCCGAAATATTTTAATTAATTTTGTTGAAAGGCTTAATTCTTATATGTACATATATAGTTGTTTATAACATATTATATTATAGTTGTTTTATTTTGAAAAACCCCAGCTGTTTGTATCTCCTTGCTTTTTTTTCTATATTGGTTGTGCTTTTATTGTGATGTTCATCAGCTCATGTGTTACTCAGTAGTTGAAGAACAAGAACTTTTGACTATTTTCCTTAATGTTTTGTGCTTTTATTAAATGTTTTGAACGCCCACCACGTGGGACAACTTTGAAATCCTTGTCTGTCTTTAATTGTCATAATTGACGTGTTTTGTACTTTGAGAAGTGTGTGTATTTATAAATATATATTGTTTAAATATGATGAGCACAATTACACTGCAGTGAAAATACAGTAAGGCATGAAAAACATCCACATTTTGAGGTGGAAGGCATACAAATTCAATTATTGATAATCATGAAACCCTTAAAACGAGTTTAAATATGATGAGCACACTTAAACTGGGGTTAAAATGCAGTAAGGCATGAAAAATTAGAAAAAATGTGACAAACTCCGAAAATTTCAAAGAGGCATAAAAATTGTTTGAATTTTTTTTCTAAAATAAGGCTATCATAAGACCTTAAAAAATAATAATAATAATGATAGTAGACTTAAACTGGGGTGAAAATCCAGTAAAGCATGATAAATGTGATAAACTCACATTTCAGAGGTGAGGCTATAGTAACAAAAGAAAATTCAAAAATGTTGGATTTTTTTATTCTGAGATAAGGTAATCATACGTGTCAAGCTTATTTTCTACAATGCTTGTTGTCCAGCTTAAAAGGACATGGATGGAACACAAGTAAGGACATGAGGTCAACTCAGCTTTTAAAAGTTTATTCAGTTTGTTGCAGGTTTTGTAGCAGCTTGAAACCCTTAAGAAAAGGGTGAAAAAGAAGAATGAGCTCTATTCAAAATTTTTTAAACAAATTAACCACCCTGAACTTTTGCCATTTTAAACAATTTATTCATTATATTCATTAATTTTTTGCTATTCAGTGTTTTTTAAGCCAACCTACAATGTTTGACTATTCTATTTGTAAAATTAAATCATGTGATTCGGTGTATGAATTTCACCGTTTTTAATCAAAGTCTAAGTTTTTAACAATGTATTTTACCCATAAACTTATTTATTAATTTTAGTATTTACGTAACTTATTTATCAGAAACTCTACACCAATATTTATTACTCTTAACATGTTAGTGATTTTATTCTTCATTCTTTTAACCTAAATTACACTATGAAATCACAATATATATATATATCAATTGGATCAAATAGTAACTTAATGTATTTTGACTAAAATGTCTCAAGGCAAACAAATTGAAAAGGCCAAACACTTTGGCTGTAGAGTTAACTTAAATTTGGGCTAAAAGTCATAAAAACATGGAATCAGCCTGTGTACTTAACATGACCTACATTCCAACTTAAATACTTGCTTTTAGGAGCTTTTAACTTTAAAATAAACCATAATAAATCTGAAGTCACTCACCAACAACTACCACTGTATTGTCTGAGTGTCCAACACACAGTTGTGATGGATGTTCAAATCAGAGCTTAGACCAATACTTATGTTGGGGCTCCATCTAGTGTCTAATGGTTGAACTACACCTATACCTGACCTAAGGTGTACTGGACAGAACAGGTGAGAAGTGAGAGAAGGTTTGAGTGTGTTGGCAGAGGTGTTTTCTTCGGGAGTATTGGAAGCGTTTGGAGTGCCATTTGTTCTTTTCTTCATTTTGGAAAACCATAAGACCCTTAAAACTAGTTTAAATATGATGAGCACACTTAAACAGGGGTGAAAATCCAGTAAGGCATGAAAAAATGAGTAAAACATTTTTCTGAGATAAGGCTATCATAAGATCCTTAAAACAAGTTACCAACTATGAAAAAAATAAAATAAGAAAAAAAAATTTGTAAGAAATATAAAACCCATTTATTCAAACTCAGACATTTTTAAGATACCAGACATACACATTATAACATTTAAATTGACTCCACAACCATGCACAAATAACAAGTAGGTACGTTCTTGTTCTTCTTTTCACGTTAAAAGTTTCATTGAGTTTTCTTATTCCAAAGAAAATAAACATACACACAAAAAATCTAATTTCACTTCTTACTACAGCTTACTGAACTACAGACATGGGCAACTTGGGTCCCAAATGTAAATGCACAAAATAACCCCAAAAATACATGGAATGGCAGAAAAATATTCAAGAGATTTGAATAAAAAGAAAACAGCAAAAATAAATAAAATTACTGTAATACTAGATTACAAATATATATATATATATATATATATATATATATATATACACATACATAAAATGACTAAACACAGATGACTACAATAAATAACGTAAAAAATATTTAGAAAAAAAAAAAACACAGAAAATACTAAAAAATGACACCAAAACCCCACAAAACAACAAAAAACACACAAAATGATTCATGTAAAACAAAACAACTAAATATACAGGATCACAGAAAAATATTATAAAAAAAAGACAACATGGAATGGCAAACACATACACAAAATATGACAAAAGTATGAAAAGAAAATTGCTTAAATACACAGAAAAAAACAAAAATAAACAAAATGACACCAAAAATACATAAAATTACTCTGAAACCCACAAAATTACTACAATAAATAACTGAAAAAATAAACAAAACTACACTAAATAGGTTAAAAAAAAAAAAAAGACCCCAAAATGACAAACAAAAACACACAAAATGACTCCTAAAACACAAAACAACAAAATTCAGAATGATAAAAATATACAAAATGATAACGAAAACACACAAAATTACTCCAAAAACACACAAAATTACTCCAAAAACACTCAGAAAACAACAACAAAACATCACATTTTTTACACAAAATAAATGTACAAGGAGCTTCCAGCACATGGTGGATGTTTCCTCCATCCAGTGAAAGTTCTCCACTGTACAGAAAGCCCACCACAGCCTTCAGACCAGTGATGGAGACACCGATTAACTCCACCTGCAGACAAACAGCAACAAGTCCGGATGAATTCCCAAAGCCTTTTTAAATCCATGATGATGAAAAACTAAATTTACACTGAGAATAAAAGGAGAACACACCAACATGTCCAGGTCAGAAAAAGTCAGAACATTACGTCAGATTAGGGCTGCACGATTATGGCCAAAATAATTATCACAATTATTTATCATTTCAGGGAAAACGACTATTTTTAACAAACAATATGTGAACAGTTTAGAGTCCAAAAAAAAAGCTTTAAACAAGAATATTGATAAATACTAAAATGTACCCAAGAATTTGCCAAAATGAACTATTGCCTAACTATAATTATACTGTTAGAGTGCAACTCCTTCAAAAACAATCACAGCGTATAAAGAGAAAGTTAAGAACATTAAGCTTAAGCTACAGGTTTTTAGCCAGAAACACTAGCGTGTCAACATTTTCTGGCTTGAGTGTCCGCTGGATTAAAGAATGAATTAATAATACTAATTAATTAGGTACTTATGTCAATCAACTCATGGGGGCGTGTCCACACGTTCAACACGAGCGCCCCACCTAAAAAAAAAAAATCCCTAAAACTAGTTTTATATCCATCCGAGGTCGCATTTTAACCATAAAAATTGCAGACAAACAGGTGAATTTAATCGTGGAGACCAAAATCATAATCATGATTAAAATTTGATTAATTGTGCAGCCTTATGTCAGAAACTGTTATGTTTTTACCACACAGATTTTTTATTTCTGAACATGTCGTCCACCTGCATCTACGACTGAAAACTACTTTTGTTCAGACACAGAATCCTCCTCTCCTGACTACAGACTTCTGTAATAAAAGCGTCTCTTTCTTTTTTCAAACTATTAATGAAGCTACTCATCGTTTAAATCATACTCTTGATCTTGTTCTAACATATGGCCTTGATATTAATGAACTAAAAGTCTACCCTGAAAATCCTCTGCTATCAGATCACTTTTTAATATCTTTTAACATTATCCTAGAGGATCTCGCACTGTGCAATAAAATAGTTAGGAGTAGAAATCTGTCCAATAGTGCTGTGGCTAAATTTAAAGAGGCCATTCCTGCTGCCTTACACTCAGTGCACCATCCAATAAATAACTATGATATTAATTATAACCCCTCTCAACTGGATCTGCTTGTCGATAGCTCTGCTAGTCTACTAAAATCCACCTTGGACTCAATTGCCCCATTGAGGGAAAAAACTATTAAACGTCAGAGGAAAGCTCCGTGGTTTAGCTCTGAAACTCACACACTCAAACAAACAACCCGTAAATTAGAGAGAATGTGGCGCTCCAATAAAACAGAGGAGTCACGAATACTCTGGCAAGAAAGCCATAGTAAATACATGACAGCCTTACGACATAGTCGATCTACATACTATTCCTCACTAATTGAAGAAAATAAAAATAATCCGAGGTACCTTTTCAGCACTGTAGCCAGGCTAACACAAAGTCAGAGCTCTATTGAGCCCATGATTCCTCTAGCCCTCAGCTGTGAGGACATTATGACATTTTTTAACCATAAAATTTATAAGATGAGACATAAAATTAGCCACTCCCTGCCTTCACCTGGGCCTGCTGTACCATTAAATGTAAATAGGCCTAACCTAAACTGTTTCACACATATAGGACTTCAGGAACTAACTCTATTATTTCATCCTCCAAAACCATCGACCTGCCTTTCAGATCCGATCCCAACTAAGCTGTTTAAAGAAGTTGTTCCCCTGGTCTGCCCATCTTTGTTGGAGACAATAAATATATCCCTATCAATAGGCTACGTGCCACAGTCCTTTAAAGTAGCTGTAATCAAACCCCTTCTCAAAAAACCTACTCTTGATTCCAGCACTTTAGCAAACCTCCTGTACTCCTTCTGGCTTTTGTCTTGCAGGTCCGTGGGATCCTCAGTGTGGAGTCTACAGAGTCTCAACAACTCTATCTCCACCCTTTTCCTCTGCACACACCCAACACAGCATAACGTGGATGGCTGTTCATCATAGGAATGGGATCCACACAAGGTTCCTGCTGCTTAACAGAAGGTTTTCCTTGCCACCATGATGAATTCATGTTGGGTGTGGGATACATATGTATGTATGTGTATATACGTATATATGCATATGTGTGTATCCATAAAATGAAGAGTCCGTCCTTAAGACTGCTCTACTGTAAAGTGTCTTGAGATACCATTGGTTATGATTTGGCGCTATACAAATAAAGATTGATTGATGATTGATTGATGTTGTCTGGTCATCTAAGCTCAGGAATTAATGGAACCTTCTCTGGATTAAACAGTCACTGGTGCTGTCAGACACACTAAAGCTCACGCTGAGTATCAACGTGCTAGTGTTTAATGTCTGGAACAAAAGAAAACCTAAAACTATCCAAGAAAACAGGACGACAGATTTAATAGGAAAGAGGACAGAGTTGATCATTCTTTGCTGGTTTTCCTGCTGCTTGAGATACTTTACGAGCTAAATCTGAGTGGGTGTTAGTGGGAGTAAAACGTCCTCTGAGGAGTTGCTCCCTCGCCCTCATTTGTAGCGTCTGAGACTGAAACTGGGTGAGCGAGCGCTGTTTGACCAGCTCAGCCTATTGACCCTAATCTGTGCTGCTGCCTGGAGGGAATAAAGACACTGACACAGGTCACCGGTTCATCACACACACTCACATCTACTTATACAGTTTGCTTTAGTCTTTTCCTATCAGATAAGACTCCCTTTTATTCTTGAAATTGTGAGAAAAACCCATTTTCTAAAAGTAAACATATCCATTTCCAGTGTTTCTGTGAGTACAACACAATAAAACTCATCTGTTATTCCTTCTTTCTTCCAGGTACGCCAACGTATTCATCACTATGAGTTTTTTTTAATACTTTATTATCGCAATATTTAAGAGAAGATTAAGTGAAACAGACAACTGACATGGAAAATACACTATAAAATATTATTTAAATAAGTCAAGGAACAAAAACTAAACACCATCTGCATACTAAGGAAATGCATGATGGGAAATGAGGGATGAATAAAGACGATAAGAGCCTTTTTGTCACACATTGCCACTGATTATTATAGTTAATCAGTTTTTTTCTATTCTGTTTAGTATTTGTTTATGAATTTCTAGAAGTCCAAACTAGCGATGTCCCAATACAACTTTTTCATTTCCGATACGATACCGATATTGCAGCCTTGCGTATCGGCCAATACCGATATTGATATTTTTTTACTCTCTCTTTTCTTTAATAAAAAAATAATAATTAATTATTTTGTAGTGTGAATTGTAAGAAAAGTCTTGATCAAGTGATGTCACTCAAACAGAGAACAATAGTCAACAACAGTAGGTATGAGAAAAACTATTTATTATTAACCAATTGGTTAAATACATTTTAACCTTCAACATAAGATCTACAGTATTCTACAATTGAATTAAACAAATAAATAATGAATTGAAAAATAATGATAAAAATCAGAAAATCCGGAAATTTGAATCCAATGTCTGATATTCGTTTTCAGGCTAATATCGGACCGATATCCAATATCGATATCGGATCAGGACACCCCTAGTCCAAACAGACGGAAGGAATGTGGGGAAAATTATTAAACGAAGAAATGGATGTGGGATTAAATATGTCTGTCTTCTTCCCACTCTTTTTTAGTAATATGTGTACGTGGACCATATATAAATAGTTTGAACATCTTTGATTGTTTTCTCTGTTGGAGTTTCCTTATATACCAAGAGTTTTTTTTGTTTTTCTTCCTTGTCCCTGCTCGAAAGAATAACATAAATGAAATGAAAATAAACGTTTTTGATGCATTATTTTAAGGTAGAGAAAAATGTCACACGACATTAATATATAAATATTTTCACCCACACACAAAGATATACGCATAAAATCACTTTCGTCCCACATTTGGGAAACTTAGCCATTGAAATTTAGTTGAAATTTGAATCTTTTTCATATGGAGATCAGATTTGGAGCCACTGTTTGGTATTTAAAATCCTGCAGAAACATGCTGATAAATACGTTAATGCACGTATAAAGATGAACATGAGAGCGACTGCTGCTTTAGTTCAACATGTGACACTCGGTAAAGAAGCAGCAACACTGAAACACTTGTTATCATCGTCCCTTCCTCCCAAATATCTACTTTCTGTCTTTTCTTTCAGACTTTTCTTGTGTTTCTGCCACAGTAACAAAACCTCCAGACGGTAACTGCTTCCACTCCAGTCTCACCAACTTTATTAATCGCGTCTCAATATTGTGAATCACTGCCCGGCTCCAACTAATGTGTCACCAAACACGTAGCCAGAATAACTAGGCCAGGAGGCCAAAAGGCCACGCCAGAAATAAACTGCACTATATGTGTTAAGCTATCACTATTCAACCTTTATTTAGACTTTACCTACCCACTGAGATCAAACACTCATTCATTCACTCTCGTTCAAAGTTTCAATATTGGTTTAAAAGTGAGAAAACAATTAGTTTAAACTAGCAAATAATGGGCATGGCAAATCATGAATGTGGTTAAATTGGTAAAAAAAAATAAGCATGAAATATGGTTAAAAAGGGTTAAAAGTGACAATAATGGCTCAACACGTGCGACTTTAGATGGAAAAAGTGGTGGAAAGGGTTTATAAGTGCCGAAAATGTATTTAAATTGGAAAAATGTGCAGAAAAGGCAATGAAATTTGATGGAGAAGTGGCAAAAATGGGAGTGATGTAGCAAAAAATGCATTAAAAAGGGCAAAAATATGGCAAGAAAACGTGAAAATAGGTTAAAAAATGGCAAGTTTGGTGTAGTTGCCGAAAAAGGGTAAAAATAAGCAAAAATGAGCTCAAAATGTTCAAAAAATATTCTTAGTGTCTTGAAGGTATCTGGCTACCCTCTCCAAGTGTCTCATGACTTCCAAATGGGGTCCCGACCCCAAGGTTGAGAACAACTGCATTAAGGAGACCTGGGCCAGATGTCAGCTGTACTCACCACAAAAAAAAAAAGATCTGATAAAAAATAATAATTCTGTTACCAAAAATAGTACACGTGAACTGTGCAGTAAAAGAAAAGAAATATAAACTTTAAAAAGGATATTAAAATGAAATTTGATATATTTTTAGTTTACTTGCTGGTATAGAAATAGAATATAGACATTAACCCTGAGAATAAATAAAGAGTGAAAACAAAATCACAAAACACTACATAATAATAATAATAATAATAATAATAATAATAATAGAAACTTTAAAAAGAAGGGGATCATTCATAAATTAGTGACACATACATACACATTATTGTACATAAATAAATGTATAATTTATGTGAATTCATTCAAATCTTTTAAGGAATAAACTTCATATAATATTTGACAGTGATGGGCTTCTTCTTTTGCTTTTATTGGATTGCAAAACTTGAAATAAGTCTAAATGAATGAAAACATGTCTAATAAATGTATTTGAAAAAAATAAAATAAAATAAAAATGTCCAACATAATAAGGCTGAACTTTTAGTAGGTCATAATATCATAATAAAGCTGTCAGGGCGTTTTGAGGACTGAGGAATTACTTGAATTACTTTATAATGTTGTTTTATAACAGAAATGTATCATTTAGGTCTATATTAACAAATGTTTTGAAATCCTGGAAATTAAAAAAATTGTAAAATCTTCCTTTACTTCTTCTTACCTTGGCACCAATCTGGTTTCCGCACTGGCCGGTCTGCATGTGAACTATTTCTCTCATGGTGTCGGAGGTTGGAGCTGACAGCGGGGGACGGTGGATCCACTGACCGAAGACAGAGCCTCTCTGTCGGCTACACCGAGGACAGAGCACCGCTTAGCACCGAGGGGAATAAGACACATGACGTCACTACAATCAGCGCTCATTATTGGCTACTGTGTCAGCTGTTCCCGCCGCTGATTGGTTGAAAAGTAGAAGGTTTTCCAGGACTGGCGGAAGTGTAGTATTCTATCAACAGTGCCTCGTTGGAAGATAATGTTTTTAAATAAATCAAAATAATCTTGCTAAATTATTCTTTGCCTAGAATTTTTTTAATCCATAAAAATATGAAAGTTTAACATAAATATTTTTTTTTCTTCATCACAATAAATAAATTAAAAAAATAAAATTCTCTTTTGTAATGTGTTTTTATTTTTTCTAGTCATTCGGATTTGTTTCTCAGATTAAAAGTTGGTATAATGTAATGCAACGCAACAAATATTCTGCAATTTTTTTTGTGTATAGCAGCTATAGCAGAATATAATATATTGTCAAATGTATCAATGTTTTGAAGTTTGTATTTATTTTTTTAATCTTCAATTAACATTTTGTTCAACATTTTCATTTGTCTTTTGCTATTAATTTTGTGTACTTTATTTAAATATTAGTTTTCCTCATATATCAAATTTTAATTTTCTCTTTTATTCTGGTACTTTTCTTTGTATTATTGCACTTCCTCTCTGAACCACTGGGTGGCAGGCGCATGCTCAGATAGAGTGGGCGTGGCTTAACGGATCCACTGAGCTGCAGTGGATCAGCTGGTTTCTAACGGGAACGAGCGTGACCTGGGATCAATTAATAAATAATAATAGTAATAACCATTTTTCATCTTTTTATTCGCCTGTTTTCATCACATTGGACAGTAATAGGAGGTAAGTGTGAGGTCACGTTGCATTTACACCTGCATTTACGTCTGTTTATCGTCGTAAACAACGTTTACGTTACACAGACCGAGTGATGCAAAGGGAGCTTTAATAAAGGCGTGTCACGGTGTGATGGAAAACGTTTATAAAACACGTTCTGTCGTTGTTCCGGTGTGTTTTACTGCGCAATGTTTGCTTAAATTAGATTGTTTTCCAGCTCCTCCCTTATTCTTCATCTCCCATCATCACCATCCTCCTTTTCTTACAGTAACTGTGACCAAAAATACTAAATAATATAAGTGTGAGATGAGATGAAAACTCGGTGTAAAATCAGTATCATTTATGTAATGTAATATCAGGTATATTACTGGTATAATTTCATGAAAATGTAATATTTTCTTGTGAAAGCAGCCCTAATTTGTGGATTGGTTCATCAATTTCATCCCACTGATACCACAGACTGATACTGGGAAAACTGTGATAAATGGATTATTGATTAATCGATCTTCTTACTGGGCTGTCAAACTCAGTTTATCTATTTTTTCCCCCAAAAAAGACTGATTTCTTGGAGGAAAAAAAAAGTTATTTTTTAAATATCAAAATTCTACTTTAATTAACGGAAACGTATCGCATTCATTTGAATAAAAACAATATAATTTTTATGATTAATTTATTTATTTGGTTGGTTTTTTTGGGCTATGTTTTTCCGTTTTCATGCATCTTTTTTTGTAATTCTGAGTAATTTTTTCCTATTTTTCAGAGTATGTTTTTTTTTCTAATTTCCTTGCATATTTTCGTTCTGAAAAACTCCATAAAAAATGATTTGGCATTTTATTTTTACGAGAAAAGTAAATATCACACATTTCACAAATATTGCTGTAAATCTGGTTTAAGTAACATTCATTCATCCATGTTTTCTAAGATAAATGTGATTTTTTTTTTTTTTTTTTGCAGTTTAAGGGATCGGCAGCCATGTTCTACACCTGTGGACCCAACGAGGCGATGGTGGTGTCAGGTACAACATTTCTACTGGAAATATTCAACACTTGACTCTTTAATCACAGTGTAAATCACTCTGGTGGATCAGTCCTGGATCTGACGCACTGATTGACCTTTGACCCTCTCTCAGGGTTTTGTCGCTCCCCTCCAGTGATGATCGCAGGAGGCCGAGTGTTTGTCATCCCGTGTGTTCAGCAGATACAGAGGTAAGGAAACATTATGAGTTACACCACAAGTGACAGATTATGTTATTCCTCTGCTGTGCAGGATCGCCCTCAACACTCTGACGCTGAATGTGAAGAGTGATAAAGTCTACACTCGCCGCGGCGTTCCCATCTCCGTCACTGGGATCGCTCAGGTCAGTGAGGAAAGGGCGGAGACCTGAGCCTGTAGAATAGCAGAGATTAGACTTCAGTGTCTTCTTCTCCTCCGGTGTAAATAAATACTGACTACCTCCCTATCTCTCACCCTTATGATTACCTCCCGCAGATGAAGATCCAGGGCCAGAACAAGCAGATGTTGGCCGCAGCCTGCCAGATGTTCATGGGGAAGTCTGAGGCGGAGATCGCTCAGATTGCTCTTGAGACACTGGAGGGCCATCAGAGGGCCATCATCGCTCACCTAACTGTGGAGGTGATGAGGAGTCAGGAAACGTCTTATTGCTGTAAAGTGTGATGATGATGATGAGGAAAACATCATTGAAGGAAGCTTCAAATAAATCAGCTTGTTTGTGGGAATTTATAGAGTTTTTTTTTTTTTTGTTTTTCTGTTTTTTTTTCCCTCCTTTTGTCATTTTTGTCCCCCTTTTTTCCTCTTTTTCCCTATTTATTTAATTTGTTTCCCCTTTTCTCTCTTTTTTCATCTTTTTTCTTTTTCACATTTTTTTCCTCTTTTTTTCATTTTTTCTCCTTTACTTTTGTCCTCATTTTCTCTCTTTTTTCTAATTGTTTCCTTTTTCTTATTTTTATTCTTTTTTTCCCTTTCCTCTATTTATCATTTTTTCTTCCTTTTTCTTTTTTGCTCTTTTTGTCCTTTTTTCCTTTTTTTACTTTCCCCCATTTTGTCCCCTTTTTTCTTCTCCTTTATTCCCCCCTTTTTCCTTTTCTTTTCTCTTGTTTTCCATTTTTTTTCCATTATAAAACTCTTTGATGTTCCTCCCTCCATCATTTGATCTGATCTTCTCTGGATGAAGCTCTCCTTCTGGGCCTTCAGCTCTAAGCCACTTTTGTGCTGTTTCATTTTCTCCTACAGGAAATCTACAAAGACCGCAAGAAGTTCTCCGAGCAGGTTTTTAAGGTGGCTTCCTCCGACCTGGTCAACATGGGAATCAGTGTGGTGAGCTACACCCTCAAAGACGTCCACGACGACCAGGTACTCCTAGACGTTGATTAATTGTAAAGTGTTTCTGAGCTCAGAGGGACTCGGCTCTTCTTCTTCTGTTTGAAGGATTATCTGCACTCGCTGGGAAAGGCTCGCACGGCTCAGGTTCAGAAAGACGCTCGCATTGGAGAAGCCCAGAACAAGAGAGATGCTGTCATCAGGGTAAGAAACCTATCTGCGCCATAGGCGGAGTTTGAGATTCTTGCTCGCGGGGGCAAAATTAAAAATAGAATTAAATATATAACCCGTTTTGAGATTTGTGTCAACCACAATGTGTGTAACATACAATAATGCAAAAATGATTTGTAACATAATTGATAATGTTGACAACAAAAATTTGTGTCAATGCGTCATTTAATTTTGTAAATTCATGATAAAAGCAGGTCGGCAGCCACTTTCTGCTTAATTTTTACTGCAGTACCATACATGAACTGCTGGGTGCAGTGTCGCTTTACATTGTGAAGAAGAATTGCGCAACAGAAGAACCAACCTAAAGTTTCAAAAGTTTGGGACCATTTCACTGAAAACTAATGCTACACACCTGAGGTAGAACTAACATCTGTGACATGAAACTAACAGTAATATGTTAGAATCAAAACAGTACATGTGTTGTATCAGAAGTGTAATTTTTGGAATTAATTTGGGAAAACTATAATGACCACTAGAGAGGGGCTATTCTGCAACCATTCCCGCATACTCCGCGTATGGTCTGTGGGTTCTTCCCCGCCGTCGTGTGCAGTGACAAATTGTGAATGTGGTTAAATTGGCCAAAATAAACAGGAAATATGGTGAAAAGAGATTAAAAGTGACAATAATGTGTCAACGTAAGTCAGAAAAGTGGTGGAAATGGTTTTTTAGTGCCAAAAATGTCTTGAAAGGGGGAAAAATGTGCAGAAAATGATTACGTGGAGAAGCGGCAGAAATGGGAGTAATGTAGCAACAATGCATTAAAAGGTGAAAAAATATGGCAAGTTTGGTGTGTGAGGTTTGTTCAATGGTCTGATGGATTTGTGCAGGAAGCCCACGCCATGCAGGAGAAGATATCTGCTCAATACAAGAATGAAATAGACATGGCCAAGGCTCAGAGAGACTACGAGCTGAAGAAAGCTGCCTACGACGTGGAGGTGAACACCAAGAAGGCGGAGTCAGAGATGGCCTATCAGCTGCAGGTACGGAGACGACCGATGCACTGATGGATCGTTGGGAATGACAGTTCCCCTAAAGGTTCCTCTTCCAGGTGGCAAAGACCAAGCAGCGCATCGAGGAGGAGAAGATGCAGGTCCAGGTGGTGGAGAGGACGCAGCAGATCATGCTGCAGGAGCAGGAGATCACACGCAGGGAGAAGGAACTGGAGGCCAAAGTGAAGAAGCCGGCGGACGCTGAACGCTACCGGCTGGAGAAGCTAGCAGAGGCTCAGCGGTGAGTGACGGGTTCTACATGAGCGAGAAGAATCTTCTGACAGGGATCGTCTGTGGCCAAAAACTGACAGAAAAAGTGGTAAAAATGGTTCAAAGTGTCAATATTGGAACAATTAGTTTAAACTGGTAAATAATGGGCATGACAAATCGTGAATGTGGTTAAATAAGCATGAAATATGGTGAAAAGAGGTTAAAAGTGACAACATTGGGTCAACATATGCAACATTAGATGAAAAAGTGTTGGAAAGGGTTTGTAAGTGCTGAAAATGTCTTGAAAGTGGAAAAAAAACTTGTGCAGAAATGGGAGTAATGTAGCAAAAATGCATTAAAATGAGCAAAAATAGGGCAACAAAAAGTGATGAAAATTGGTTAAAATATGGTGTTTGGTGAAGTTGCAGAAAAATTGTAAAAATAAGCAAAAATGGGTTTGAATTGTACAAAAAAAAATTGTTTCTTGAAGGCATCTGGCGACCCGCTCACAGTGTCTCGTGACACCAAATGGCGTTCTGACCCCAAGGTTGAGAACCCCTGCTCTAAGGAACAGCAGGTGTGAGTGAGCAGCGACTCGTAAAACAAGTATTTTTCATACAAAATAAGCTATTCAATTCATTTCAACTTTATTTATATAGCGCAAATTACAAAAAAAGTCATCTTGAAGCGCTATAAAATAAATAAAAATCTCAATATATTGCCCAGGCCTAGAAATGACTGTATATTTGTTATTTGAATCTGTATTGTGCATGTTTAATTATTTCTCATACATTTTGTGTCTGTGTTGATCATTTCCTTCCAGTCTGAAGCTGATCATGGAGGCGGAGGGTGAGGCCGAGTCCATCAGGGTGAGCCGTGGATCCTTCACTACGCCGTCTCCACGTAGGAAGCGTGAAGCCTTTTTGATGTTCCAGAAGGTTCCCCTTGTGTCTCCTGCAGGTCAAAGGTGAGGCGGAGGCATTTGCAGTGGAGGCCAAAGGTCGCGCCGAGGCCGAGCAGATGGCGAAGAAAGCCGAGGCTTTCCAGGAATACAAAGACGGAGCCATGCTGGACATGCTGCTGGAGAAGCTGCCTCTGGTGAGAGACGCTGGGAAATCCCAGCTGTTAGTGAATGCATCATCACTACTGCTACTGTCATACAGTACACTGATGATCTCCATTTGATATTATTGATTTTTAATTGTAGCAAAAATGCACATTTTAGCAATAGGAAGAAAAATAAGACATTAAACACAAATAAGTCAGTGTAATAAGGAATCACAGTAAACAACACATTATAAAACATTTTTTTGGGTTTATTTACATATAACATATAAAAATCTTCAGACAAAATAAATAGACCTGAATTCACATTTACAATAGACATAATGATTATTTAAAGTGAATTTTCAAGAATTTTGAATTATTTTATTGTAGTACTTCTGGTCAATTTGAATATTAGCTAAATATTTAGATTTAACATTTAGATTTAGATTCAATATTTAACATTTAGATGTCGATTTAACATTGAAGACTTACATTTATTGTTTAACAATGAAGATTTACATTAAACATTGAAGATTTACATTAAACATTGAAGATTTACATTTACCATTGAAGATTTACATTTTATTACACTTTATCACACTTTATCACACTCTCTCTGCTGCTATGAAATTTACAATAAACATTTGGATTTCACGTTTAGATTTAGATTCAGATTTAGCATTTAGATTTGACATTTAAGATTTAATTAAACATTTAGATTTAACATTTAGATTTAGATTCAAATTTAACATTTAGATTTTAACATTTAGATTTTAACATTTAGATTTTAACATTTAGATTTTAACATTTAGAGTTTAACATTTAGATTTTAACATTTAGCATTTAGATGTTAACATTTAGCATTTAGATTTAGATTTAACATTTAACATTTAGATTTAACATTGAGATTAATATTTTTAGATTCAAGTTTAACATTTAGATCTATTATTTAGATTTACCATTTAGCATTTAGATTTTAACATTTAGCATTTAGATTTTAACATTTAGATTTTAACATTTAGATTTTAACATTTAGATTTTAACATTTAGATTTTAACATTTAGATTTTAACATTTAGCATTTAGATTTTAACATTTAGCATTTAGATTTAGATTTAACATTTAACATTTAACATTTAGATTTAACATTGAGATTAATATTTTTACGATTTTTTTTTCACAAATATTGCTGTAAATCTGGTCAAAAGTAAAACAAATGCATAATAAATTCCCATATGTTTTTTAAACGTGGTCTGTTGCTAAATGTTGCAAAAAGTTGCTGTTTATTTAAGCATGCGCAACTTTCCAATCGGCGCCCTATAATCATATACATGTGATTTAAACTTTCAAAGAACATGCAAACAAAATTATTGACGACTTTTAAATCAAACTGTCAATTTCTGAAAGAAATATGGTGAAAGGTTTTTATTTTTTTTTATTTTTTAATTAATGATGAAACTAAAAGTTTCTTTCTATGTGTGCTGTTCACTAGATGGCAGAAGAGATCAGTAAGCCTCTGTGCAAAGCCAATAAAGTCACCATGGTGTCCAGTGGAGGAGGAGAGGTGGGAGCGGCCAAACTGTCTGGAGAGGTGCTGGACATCATGACCCGCCTCCCCGACGCCGTGGAGAAGCTGACTGGAGTCAGCATTTCACAGGTGACTCTCACTGAATGATTAGGGGTGTGGCCATTCGTTTTAGCGACGATTCGATTCAATGATAATATTGGTTGATTTAGAACGATTGGATCTAAATTGATTGAGTAACTTTTTGGTCAAAATAATAATTTATTTTCGGTGAGATTTCATAGATTCCTGATGTTTCTTTGTAAGGGAATTGTCTTTAAATTATTTATGGACATAAACTGACAAGTAAACAACATTTAATGGCAAATTTAGTCACATTTAATTTAATAAAATCCAACCAACACTTCAGTTCAAATTTACAGGATGTTAACTTTTCTGCTGTCATTTTCAATATTCAATACGTTTTCAATAAAAATACATATTAGGTTTACCTGACACTTTTGCTTGTTTTTTTTCCATAGGAAAAAAACATACAATAATAACATCAAATATGAAGTTCAACTAATATCTGTTCAGGTTTAATGAGCAGCGGTTGAACCTAATACTTTTACTTTTAACATGATGGTAATCATGAGGCTTCTGCAGAGCTAATGCTAACGAGCTAATGCTACATGTGCTGCTACTTGTTTTTAAACCACATCCATATAAAGTCTGCTGTGCTTAAATCTGTTCTTTCCTTGTATCGATACAATCAATTGATTACCTTTTAAAACAATTCAGATCGATTGGTGTCACCTGGAAGGCCAGCTTGTCGAGCACAGATTGATGTAGTTGCATTGTAGGGATAGAAATTGATTCATTGATCTAATTGATGAAGTGTTACCTCCTACATTATGATATAAAGTCTCTTCTTTCTGATTTAAAGGTGACTTCTCGAACAGGCTGAAGGATATCCGTCACGCCCTGCGTCCGGTCGCTCTCCTGCATCCCTGCCTCCATCCCTGAGTCTTTCAGCTGTGTGATGTGAAAATGGTACTCACTTCCTAGCCGTGTTTTATTTTGAAGTATAGAGACTTGCTATGAACCGGTGTGGATTTGAAATGCACTAAAGCGAGTGTGTCGTGTTATTCTGTGTTTTACCTTCTACGTCTGCTTGCTTACTGCCTGCGTGTGCTGCCAAACCTGAAGTGCATCTTAGCTTCATAAAGTATTATATTACTCACACATGCATCATTTGACACCTGCATCTACTAATGACGCTAATATAACGTAACCATCAACCAAAAACCTTGATTCTGCTGCTTTAGCTCAGCAGCTTTGTCCTCACATTCAGTCATCAAATGTTTCTAAGATTAAAGCGTGTGTAGTGTGTAATTTTGTTTACATATATATATATATACACATTTTTTAATTTACAGTATCTTGTTCCAGGAAGTGCTACTGTAGCTATGATTATTATGGGCACAACTTCCTTTGTTAGTGAGTGTTAATAATAAAACGTTAACATTTCTTTCTGATGTGATTTAGTTTGTGGTTAGGCTCGTTCTTAAAAACAATTGAAAGCTTTTGAATCATGTCTTAACAGTATAAAAGGGAATAAGAGCTCTTATTGTGAAAGGCTAGAAGTAGAAAGCCTTTATTTGATTTGTTAAATGGTCGTTTTTAAACATCTTTATTTACTTATTGATCAAACTGGACTTTGCACAGTGAGTCAGAAAGTTGCAGAGCCAGGAATAATAAGGAAGATACACATCATTATTATCTGTTAGATATAAAGCAGCTCACGACAGTTTGATGTTGTCCTCCATGTCCCACAGAGTAGCTTCACTCAGGTAATCACTTTCATCATAATGTTTTTTTAAATAAACTTCTCACGTCTCCAGTGCAACTGAAGAAGATGCTAGGAATGTTTTTAAAACAGTTTTAGCCCGTTTTTGCCTTTTTTGTTTTTTTTACAATTCATCTGCAACTACACAAAACGTCCCATATTTTAATCTATTTTTATTACTTTTTCTTGCTATATATTTGCTCCTTTTAATGCATTTTTTCTACATTACTCCCATTTCTGCCACTTCTCAATGCTTTTTATGCACATTTTTACACTTTCAATATATTTTCGGCACGTATAAACCCTTTCTACCACTTTTTCCACCTAATGTTGCATATATTGACTATTTATTGTCACTTTTAACCCTTTTCATGCTTATTTTTTGCCAATGTAACCACATTCATGGTTTGTCATGCCCATTTTCTGCCAGTTTAAACTAATTCTTCCTACTTTCAAAATTACATTACCTAATTTCAGCCACTTTTAAGCCAATATTGATACTTTGAACCCTTTTTTACCACTTTTTCTTTCCATTTTTGGCCACTCTAATTTGCAACATTTAACCAATTTCTGTGGTTTTCAATATCCAATTTCACTACCTTTCACTGTCCTTTTGAGTTGTTTGCCACGCCCAGAAATAACTTATTAGGAAACATCAAAGCGATCAGCTGACGCCTCTGAGAAAGACTGACAAAACATGTGAGGAGATCAAAGTAAATTTCAAAGTAAATTTCCTGAAAAAAATTGTCTGAATGAGTGCAACCTTAACATATTATGTGTCAAGAGTACGTTTATGAGAATATTGTCAATAATAATAATAATTGGTTGTACTAACAAGTGGGTAGACGTGCAATTTATTATCTCTTCTGTTGTATTTGATTATGTGCTTGTTTTGTTTTTTATTTTTTGGAATTGAACATTCATACAGACGCTCAGATGAAATCAAGTGAAATCTTTAACATTGATTCCAGTGAAGGTTTGGGATCTGATCTGATCTGGTGCTGGATCCTCTGTAACGACACTAATGCCTTATGATGTCATCACTCATTTATTTAGGATGGCTTTTAACACTCAGTAGCATTGTTTCACGCTCTGTATTTTTTTTATTGTAAGCACTTTGGTCACCTGCGGGCTGATTTTAAAGTGCTATCTATATGAATGGAATTTACATTTTACTACATTAACATGTTCACCCTCTACCTCTGCAGCCGAGTCATCATTACACTATCATCATTAGCATTAGTAAGTGCACCAAAAACTGCTGTTCACATTGACCGTTATCTTTATCATCTAAGAATAATTATCATCATCATCGTCACTGCTGCTGTTCTGCATGGACCATCTCACACTCTCTCTGCTGTAATCAAAGACAGATTATATATGTATTATATATCAAATAAAAATTGTGTTCTTTGTTTTGTGTTAATTTTTAGAGCAGTGATGGACATAGACGTACTTAGAGTAGATGTGATATTTATGGCCGTGTTGTTGTAGCGCTATAATCATTGTCACAGCAGCTTTAATAATCCATGCATAATAAAAATGTATTTATTCTGCACAATCAAAACCCTTTGGAGTTGTATTATTGTGGATGGATGTGTCTGTGTGTGTCTCCTTAACTGCTTTGTTAATATACTGAATAGGATGTTTATATATATATATATATATATATATATATATATATATATATATATATATATACATAGTTTGGATATATATACAAAAAAATTAAATATGTACTGCATATAAAAGTCTGAATATATGTAATAAGAAAATTTTATATAAAAATGAATATTTTCAATTGAAGAAAGTGTTGCAATTATTTGAGCCTCAAATAATTGCAATTGAACACTTTTTTCTTTGATCAAAAACGTTTTTTAGATTGAAGTAAACTTTTTTTGATTGATAATGTTTTCTTTTATTTTTATTTAAGTGATTTTTCTTTTGATTAAAACGTTTTATTTTTATATATATATATACATATATATAATAAAGACGCAAATCTAACCCCATAAAACACAGTTAAAAAAAACAATAAGTAAAATATATATATATATATATTACAGAATTCGGCTTTTATTTTGAAAGCTCCGCCCGTCAGGCGGTATGAAGAAGAGCTCGAGGAGAAAAAAAAAAAAGGAAAAAAAACGCATTGAAAAAAACGGCCCGTCCACGGCTTTGAGGGCGGATTTGGACAAAGTTTCTCAACTGTCCCGACCACAGGAGTCTCCGGTGGGTTAACGGGGAGTCCATTTCACCGGTAATGACCACAGCACTTAACAGTTTGCTCTTAATGTTCAGTTTTTTCCACTGTGTCTGAGAGCGCCGTCGTCCCAGCCGCCGGAAGTCCGCGAAGAGCTGCGGAGGCAGCGGCGTCGAGCGGGTTTTTTTTTTTTCTGTCCTCATGTTTTTTTTTTTTTTTTATCCTCGATTTTTTTCTGTTTTTTTATTTTTCTGTCGAGCAGGCGGTGAGGGATGGAGGCGTCCTTAGCGGGGGTGTTTGTGTTTACACGCCGGTTAGCCACACACATACCACGGGCCTCTGAGTAGCTAAAGCAGCACCGCGAACAAAAGGAGAGAGAATTAATGGTGGCGAGTTAGCTGCTTTTGTTAGCCATGTTTGTCTCCAGTTTCCCCTCATTGTTTTCACCAACAGTATGTCAGCTGAGGGATAACACATGTCTGAGCACTGCACGGCAGGTATTAGCCTGTTTCACACGATGCCTAAGGGTTTTAGCGTTTTTAGCATTAGCCCCTGAGCTAATAATGACAGAGTTATGTTGCCCCACTCGTTAAAAATGGCTATCGTTGCTTTAAAACGAGTGTCAAACTAGTTTTAGTTCAAGGTCCATATTTGGCTCTATTTTTTCATCTGTAAGCAAGCATTGAAAAATCCTATTAACAATATTTTAATCTACTATGCATTGTTGCAATAAACATAATTAAAGTCTACAATTAAAAATAATAAATTAAAAGAACCCCAACATTTTAAAACCTGAATTATAAATTCAATAAAAACAAAAATAATATTTTTAAAGTGCAAAATAACCACTAGTTTAACTTAACCATAGGATAATTTTATACTTAAATTAAATAAATAAAAATAATTTTAAAACCCTGAAAAATAACCTCAATAAAACAAAATTAAAATAATATATTTTAAAGTGCAAAATAGCCACCAGTTTATTTTAAACATAAGCATATTCTACAATTTAATAATGAATTAGAAGACCCTGAAAAATAACCTTCATAAATCCAGTAAAAATTGCGTATATTGGAGATTTTAGATAAGATGCATTCTTTTTTTTTCCTTTTTACTGATATCGTAACAATATTAGATATCAATACTGGATCAGGACACTGTTTATTGATTTTAAACAAGTCAATCTTAAAGATAGTTTTTAAACAAAACGTATTTACTGGTAACAACATGGAGTGCCTCTAGACTTATTTATGTTTTAAGTTTTTTGAAAACAAATAGCTTTTTTTCTTCAGTCTTTCTATTTATTCTTTAAAAAAATACTATGACCTTGTCTTTATTTAAAAAATGCATCAGAAAAAATCAGGTATGTTTGTAGACTTAATGCTCCGCGATAGCTCACTACTTCTTTAATGTTCTTGTCTTTTAAACATTATAATAAATGGAAGTTGAACTTTACTATCCTGTAAATACACAGAGGTTTTTCTTAAACATGAGCTTTATCATCATTTCTCTTGCATATGTTAACCCATTATTGTAACTTTTAACTTCTTTTCATCACATTTCATGCTTATTTTTGCCAATTTAACCACATTCCTGATTTTTCAGGCCTATTATTTGCCAGTTTAACCGAATTGTTCCTACTTTTTAAATAACATTATCCCAATTCCACCACTTTTAAGCCAATATTGACACTTTAAAGCTTTTTTTTTTTTTTTTTTTACAACTTTTTGTTTCCTTTTTTGTCTACTCTAATTTGCAACTTTTAACCATTTTTGGTATCTTTTAACCATTTTATTTCTGAGTATAACAAGGATTTACATTTGTAAGATGACTATACACACATTTCAATGCCTTTTCTGCACATTTTTTCCACTTTCAAGACATTTTCAGCACTTTCAGCACCACTTTTCCACCTAATGTCGCATATGTTGACACATTAATGTAGGGCTGGGCGATATGGCCTTTTATAAATACCGCGATATTTTTAGGCCATGTCACGATACACGATATATATCTCGATATTTTGCATTACCCTTGAATTAACACTTTGATGCACAAAATCACACCAGTATGATGATTCTATATGTCTACATTAAAACATTCTTGATCATACTGCATTAATATATGCCAATTTTAAACTTTCATGCAAAAAAGGGGATATCACAACTAAGTCAAAGTTGACATAACTGTATTTATTAAACAGTGAGTGGCTCAAACATAAAATTGTCAACAGAAAGTGCACGTTCTGTGCAAAATTGTCACAGAGACATTTCAAAACAAGACATTAGTGCAGGATGCAACTCACATGGCATTTCAAAACACAAAATTAAAGTGCACTTTTTGTACATAATGCCACTACAATATTTTAAAACAAATAGTGCCCTTTTGTGCATGTTGTCATTAAGATGACATTTCAAAAAAAAAAAAAAAGTTTAACGGTATGGTCATTTTCAACACCGCACAGACTACAAGCTGCGATATATCGAGTATATTCGATATATCGCCCAGCCCTACATTAATGTCACTGAACCTTTTTTGACCATATTTCATGCTTATTTTGGCCAATTTAACCACATTTTGATTAGTCATGCCCATTATTTGCCACTTTAAACTGATTGTTCCAATATTAACCCTTTGAACCATTTTTACCACTTTTTCTGTTTGTTTTTGGCCACTCTACAACTTTTAACCAATTTCTGTGGTTTTTTAAATCCATTAAAACAAGGATTTACATCTTTAAGATGACTATATACTATACTATATAAACTTCCTGGATAACAGTGGATAATGTTCAGATGAATAAATAAATGTGGTTATCACAGATTCAAAGAACTCTTTATTCCCCCTTATAGATGGCCCTGTCTCCACATGACTGTTCTAGAATGTTCATGTCTGCGTTCAAACACCTTCAGCTACAGTGGGGGTCTCTGGTCTCTGGGGCATTTATTTTAAGGGGTCACGGGCTAAAAAGGTTGAGAACCACTGCTTTAGAAGTTTATCTAACCATTGAAAGTATCTCTCTCACACACATAGAAGCAAATATGACTAGAACTGTGTGTTTTTTAATGGCTGCCTGCCAGTAGAGGAGACGATAAAGAGGAAGCAAACAAACTGAGATGAAGCCTTGCATGTTTTGTTTTTGCTTTTTTTCTTCACGTAACGGTGGTTGAAGCAGAGGTAGGAGGAGGAGGAGGAGGAGGACAGGTGTTGTCTAAGTGTGTTGCTTTTTAATTCCAGAAATAATGGACGATTCCCATTTCAACTCGTCATACTTTTGGTCTCCCGTCCCCACAGTACAAGGACAGGTAGAGACAAACCTTATTGTGTGAAAATGTCATGAAATACACATGTGGTATTATAAGATCTACCCCCGAAAGATGCAGATTACACTGAGAAAAAATAAAAACTCTAGATCTGTAACATTCAAACACCTGACAGTGATTGCATGCAGGGTTGGGGTCAATTACGATTTTTAATTACAGTTACGTCTTCAATTTTCTACGTTCATTACGCTTCTTATGATTGCAGTGACCAGCATCTTTTCCCATTTACAAATAAAATTACAATTATTATTCTTCCCCTGAAAGTCAATTACAATTACATTCTCAATTACTAAAATTCAGAACCTAAAATGTAACATCCCTCTTGTGTTTTCTTTCTGTTAGCATCAATTATGATTGCGGTGATTGGCATTTTTTCCAATTACAATTAAATTGCAATTATTATTTTTCACCTGAAAGTTAATTACACTTATATTCTCAATTATTGAAGTTCGAATCACAATTACTGAGCCTTTAATCAATAACCATATCAAGGTTAACATCCCTCTTGTGTTAGCTTTCTGTTAGCATCGCTTTTAAAAAATGGGGGTTTTGTCGTAAATCAGCTATAAAATACACTAAAAAATATTATGTATCATCTTAATTAGTTTCCCGTCTCTTGGTTACTTTGTTAGGCTTAGTAATCAATGCAAATATTAGTATTAATATTTGTGTGTGGACGTCAGAGCCTTTTGTTTACCTCAATTTACGATTACAACAGAAACAGTTGTAGTTAATTATAGGGATGTCCCGGTACAACTTTTCCACTTCCGATACGATACCGATATTGCAGCCTTGAGTATTGGCCGATATCAATCCGATACGATAACAGCTAAACAGAAATCATACGTACTTTTATTACTTATTTTGTTGTGTGGAAAAGTTAGAAAAGGCTTGATTATTAAAAAAAAAAACAAAAACAACCAGACCCATTTATTATAAACCAATGGATTACATATAATTAACTTTTTAGAAAAAGAATATTCTATGATTGAATAAAAGAAATAAATAAAATGGAAGATATTGAAGAAAAAAAACAATATATATTATATCGAAGATTTTAGATGCAGTCCAATAAAATCTGATATTCGTTTTCTGGCCGATATTGGACCGATATCAATATTGGATTGGGACACCCCTAATTAATTATCAGTTACACAATTATAATTATAATTGACCCCAACCCTGATTGCATGTGACGTTTTTTTCAGTGTGGTTGGTTTGATGAAGTCACATGATCACTCCTGTCCTTTTCCTCTCTGGTCTCTTCCAACTCTCTTTATTTTTTTTTTTTACTTCCTGCATCTGAACATGCGTTCGTTCTTTTTCTTTTTTCTTCCTCTCGCTTCTTCTCGCTATCGTTTTTGACACATTACTGACATTTCTTCATCTGACACCTTTTTTTCTATTTTCATGTCATTATCTTTCTTCTCTGCTGTCTGTTTCACTCTTTTTTTTTTTCTTTTTTTTTTTTTTTTCACTCATTCCTTCCGTCCATCCGTCACTAATTCCCACCCAGATCGAGAACGTCATGTTCCTGAACAAGATGAAGGAGCAGCTCGGCCCAGAGAAACCCGGCGCCCCCTCCTTCTCCCACTCTCCGGCGTCCTCCACCTCCTCCCCTCACTACCCGACGGCCGTGCTCGCCATCCCCGGTGCGTTGGACGCCGGGGCGGGGATGCGGGTGATTCCCAAACAGGAAGGAGGAGGAGGCAGTAACAACAATGGTGGAGTGTCGTTGGGTTCGGTTCCAGGCCATGTTCACCAGTCGCACACATCCCAGAATGTGACCGTTTTGCCTGTTCCCTCCACGGGAATCATGACTGCAGGTGAGGGAATATCTACATCCTCACTTCACTGCTGCTGTGCTACGACTACTACGGATATAATCAGTCATTTAATAATAATAATAATAATTTCTTTTGTTTAGGCCAGTGGTTCCCAACCTTTTTTTTTTTGTCGTGACCCCATTTTTATATCACAAGTTACTGGTGACCCCACAGACTTTTTTCTATAAAATCATGTTTGTTATTCTGTGTTACACAAATACAGAGAAGCCATTATTACAATATTAGAGCACAAAGTGACAATATACACCAGCTCAGATATTTCTATACGGCATTTTATTTTAACTACAATCATATAGGGCTGGGCGGTATGACCAAAAATTTATAGCACGGTATTTTTCAAAATTCTAACGGTTTCACTGTATATGACGATATTTTTTTCATGCATAATCAGGTGTTCACAGCATTTTCTACTGGTTGAGAGATGAATTACTGCAGTAGATTAACTTAGGATGGTCTATTTTACTGTCATGATCAGTGAATATTGTAGAATAATTTCACACTAGTAGTAATAAAAGTTTGCAACAGCAGTCCAATGGCTCTTCTGCGCGCTAGCTTAGCTTTAGCATTAGCTTGATTTCTAGCTTTAAATGCTGCATACTCAGTGGTGTGGTGGTTTGTTATGGTGAATAAGGTAGTGTTTTGTTTGCAGCTCCATCAGGACTTATTTCCGCATTATAAGAATTACAAATAGCGATCCTTTGCTCTTTTTTTTTTTTGTGTATTACTGCCGACATGCTAAGCTAACCGTGCATCCGTGTCCGTGATTGTTGTTCTCCTGTAGCAGAGGCATGCGCACGCAGGCACATGATCACATGCAGCTTCAGAGCTTTTAATTGTGTCTTTCTGACCCATTTACACGTATTATTTACACCATAACTAACACCAGATCGCTACTGTTTACCTTCCTATTTAGAAATGCAACGTTGAAAAAGGTCCAGTCTGAAATGCGGCGCAGCGTAGCGTTAGAGTGTTGTGTAATCAATTACACCGGTGTGGAGGTATATTATAAGTTCATATCATAACGACAATGTATACTGGTATTAGGTATGAACCAGGTATACCGCCCAGCCCTACATTCATATTTGAGAAAGTAAAAGTATAGAAATATGTTTGAGATTGTGTGTGGTGTTTTAATTTGAAAAATAATCATATTTAAGTGCTATCTATTTCTAATATTATCTATTGTTATTTTAATTGTGCAAAATAGATGAATAAAAAAAATCAAATAAACCAACTTTTTTTTATTATCAAAATAATATAATATTAATAGGTAAATTATTTTATTTTATTATTACTAGACATTTCAGGCAACCGCATTTTAATTTTATTCCCAGGCAACCCCACATGAGATCACGACCCCAAGGTTGAAAAACCCTGCTCTAAGGACTCTTCTTCTCATCTTTTTTTAAAATATACATTTAATGAGTAGTTTTTTACATTTTTATTTATTACTAAACATTTCAGGCGAACCCATTTTATTTCCAGGTTAAAAAACCCTGGTTTAGGCCATTCCAGGGTTTGTAATTTTACATTTAAAGGTGACTGCTAATCGCTTCAATGTGTCCTTATGATTTCTTTCTGGGCGTAGCCAAAAATTCACAAGGATACATCAAAGTGATCAGCAGACGCCTCTGAGGAAGACTGACAGTTGTTAGTCAAAAAATGTCAAGAGATCAAAGTAAATAAAGTTGTCTGAGTAAATCAAACCTGAACATATAATCTCATAAAGACGTCAAACTGAACTTGCTGGAATTATTAGGCGGCTGTTTCATGTCTGTAAATACATAGATTAATTCTAAATCTATTGCTGCTAAATTAGAACATAATAGATAAAGTGTAATCTACGAGTGATTAAAGGAACGTATGCTGCTCACAGTTTTCCCGTTCCTCCTGTAGCTGGGTTGGTGATTACCTCTCCTCAGGGAACTCTGGTTCCTACATCCTCCACTCAGTCATTCGTAGCCGGACCTCACAGCGCCACCACCATGATAGTGTCAGCGGTCCACGCCTCACATTCAGGTACCGGCAACACACACACACACACACGCACACACACACACACACACACACACACACACACCTTTGGGCTACAAATTCTGATGTGTTTGAATGAAGATAGTATCAAAGTTGGGGTCAATTATAATTACATCTTCAATTATCCATGTTCATTTACAACTCAATTACAATTACAATTATTTTTTTCCCCCTGAAATCACTTGCAAATACTTTCTGAATTACTAAATTTCAAATTGAATTTATCACAATTGCTGAGCCTTTAATAAATAAGCCCATCAAACATAACCTCCATTATGTGTTAGCTTTCTGTTAGCATCTCTTATGATAACGGGTCAGTTTTGACCTTAAATCAGCTGTAAAATACACTAAAACATAAATATTATCTATCATCTCATTTGTTTCTCATCTATTGGTTGCCTTGTTAGGCTTCATAATCAATGAAAAATATTGGTATTAATATTTTTGGTGTGGACGTCTGAGCCTTTTTTATGTCAGTATACGCCTCCATTTCAATTATTTGTAAATAGTAAAATGATTCTCAACAGAACTGACAGGAAAAGTTTGATATGAAACATATTTTAGTTATATTTACTACATACTCTATGTGTAGAACTGTACATAGAACTGTAACATGGTTCCTCATTTTTGCGTTTAATTAAATTGTAATTGACAGTTTTTATAAAATGTTCATGACAGCTACAATTATAAAGTCAATTATCTGCACTAAAATATAATTAAATTACGATTACAACAGCAATAGATTTTTTTCCAATTATAATTATGTCATAATTGATTGAATGTCCAATTACACGATTACAATTATAATTGATACCAACCCTAGAAGATACAGTGAAGACCTGTAGACGTCTGAATCTATTTCTCACACATTTGACCGTGTTTGATGAGAAATACTCGTCTTTCATTCGCAGACAGACCCGTCTAACTACAGACTATCTGTTTCCAGATAAGAAGGATGACGCTGCGCTCCCGTCTGCCGTCGTCATGCCAACGCCATCAAAGAGAGGCAGGAAGAGCAAACAGGCGATGGGCAGAGGGCCGTCACTGGGCGGCATCCTCCCTCCAGGAAGTGACGCGTTGATACTGGCGCACCTCGCCGCAGGTGGACCGGTGAGGTCAATTACAGTTGTAATCGTGTAATTGATAATTAATCACAACTCTGACGTAATTATAACTGTAATTGTAATTTAGAAAAAATCTGTTGCTGTTGTAATCGTAATTGAATTCAGATCATTGACTTTGTAATTATAATTCTATGAAATCTGTCAATTTAATTAAACGCAAAACTGGGGAACCATGTTACTGTTCTATGTACTACACATACGTAGTTAATAATAATTAAAATATTATTTTATGTTTCCCCACTACCTGTCGCTTCTCTTGAAGATCATTTTACCATTAAAAAAAAAATTATATATATATAAATCTAGGGCTATACTGACTAGGCTCAGACGCCCACCCCAAAAATATTAATACCAATATTTTCATTGAATAGGAAGCCTAACAAGGTAACCAAGAGATGAGAAACATATTAGATCAAGGATTCTCAACTGGTGGGTCGGGACCCAAAAAATGGGTTGCGGACAGCTGGTCAAAAATAAATAAATACATACACAATGTCTCTCACAGGAAAATATATAGATTTATGTTTTAAAAAAGATTACATGTGTTTTCAATAGACATTTTTGAAAAACTAGATTTGATTTGTTGAATTCTAAAAACCAAAATGTTGGTCACGATTTAATGACCGTGGCAAAATGTGGGTCCGAGGGTGAGAACCCCTGAATTAGATGATAGATAATATTTCTTAGTGTATTTTACAGTTGTTTTAACTTAAGACATGGTTAAAAAATTACCCGTTATCATAAGAGATGCTAACACAAGAGGAAGTTTACGTTTTATGGAATTATTTATTTGTTAAAGGCTTAGTAATTGTAATTGACTTTTAGGGTAAAAATAATAATTGTAATTTAATTGTAATTGGGAAAAAATGCCAGTCAGCGTAATCAGAATTGAGTTGTAATTAAACATGGATCATTGAAGACTTAATTCTAGTTGAAAAATGTAATTGACCCCAACCCTCTCCTGTTGCCAGCACCACAACGCAGACCCTTACGATTTATCCAACGATGAAGACGATCACAGCAACAAAGACGGCCCCAAATCCTACAGGTACAGGAAATTCATTATTCCCCTCCCACCACAGGAGGCGTGTCCAAACCTCCTCACGATCTCATCCACTCCCGTGTTTATTTCAGGTGTCGAATGTGCGCCGTGACCTTCTTCAGTAAGTCGGACATGCAGATCCACGCCAAGTCTCACACCGAGGCCAAGCCACACAAGTGTCCCCACTGCTCTAAGTCCTTCGCCAACTCCAGCTACCTGTCCCAGCACATCCGCATCCACAGCGGGGCCAAGCCCTACTCCTGCACCTACTGCCAGAAAACCTTCCGGCAGCTCAGCCACCTCCAGCAGCACACACGGTACTGGGAACACTGGGCTTCCTGTCGCTGTGACTGTGGGATTGTGTGCGTGTGTGTGTGTGTGTGTGATCCTGTAGCTTTTGACGCCTACAGGGAAGAAAAACTTTCTGATTTTCACAAATAGTTATAAAAACAAAGCGTTAAAATTCAGTAAACGTGCAACAATCGACTCCACAAATTCACATTTGTCCTGTTTGGGTGAGCACTACATTACATTTGGGAAAAATATTCTTCTACAATACAAATACAATACAAATCTGATGCGATTTGTTGGGGAAAATGCTTTGAAACACTTCGGCTGTCATTCATCACCCGTTCGTACAACGTGCGTTTGGCCATATTCAGACAAGCTTCGGTATTTTATCAATTGTGACGTAAGCGTAAGTCCCATTTTCTCCCCCCCTCCCGTTCATGGGATTGGCTGGTATTACTCTAAAGAACTTGTTTCTTTGTTTGTGTTCATTATTTTAAAATGTCTGAATGTAAACTAAAACACAAGCCTGTTATTAGAGATATTTCTGAAGTTAGAACTGCTTTTATTTTTCTGAATTTAGCACAGATTTGACTTCATTTTTTGATAATTTTTGTCTACTTTTGTTGTCATTTTCTATTTTTTTCTGTTTGCATTTAAAATAATTTTGTGAAATGATGCTGCCATTTTTTTTGTATTTTTTCTTTATTTGTGTAATTTTCATTTGCGAGTCATTTTGTGTGTTTACTTTGGGGGCAGAAAAAAAACTACACACACGTACAGAAAGCAGGGAATAAACAGGAGAGAGAGAGAGAGAGAGAGAGAGAGAGGCGTGACTGTGCTTGCTGTATGTTTTGTTCTGTGTTTTTATAACTCAGACGCAGCACAAAGCGCACACTGTCCAACCCGTTGACCCACGATCACGACTTTAGCGCAGCATTCACTTTGTCAGTTCATCGTGAAGTCTGGTCATGCTGTAGCTTAAAAACCTCTTTCTCTCTCTCTCTCTCTCTCTCTCTCTCACTCTCTCTCTCTCTCTCCAACCTCTCGACCCTCTCACCCGGCTTCCTGTGTTAGAAACCACACTGAGGCAAAGCCACACAAGTGTCCCCACTGCTCCAAGTCGTTCTCCAACTCCAGCTACCTGTCCCAGCACATCCGCATCCACACGGGGGCCAAGCCCTACACCTGCTCCTTCTGCCAGAAATCATTCAGGCAGCTCAGCCACCTCCAGCAGCACACACGGTACTGCTCCGGGGCTGGGCGGGGGTTTCACTCACACCACGTGTCTTAGTCTTAGCATGTGCTTGTGGCGGAGCAGGCGTGTGGAGAAATGACATCTAGTAAGAGTAACTAAACCTTCAAAAACAATGTATTTGGGTATTAAAGGGATCCTCCACTGTTTGCACCGTATACGTTTTTTAACTTTAAAAATTTTAGAGCTTGTGTTCCTCCATCTTGAAATCACGTGATTGATGATGTCACATGGCCCCACTGCCTGTAAATTTCCCATTGTTTTCTATTGGAGTGAAACGTTCAAACTGATTTTTAGATCATTTAGCAGCTTTTTTTTTAGTTAAAATGACAACATTTGTTGTTTTTGGTTGCTCTAAAACAGGGGTGCCCAAATTTTTTTCATTGAAGGGCCAAAAATGTTTTGCAGTGGAGGGCTGCGGGTGAAAATTAAACATTCATGTTGCAGTGCATGAAATTAAATATGCTAATAACATAACGTAGTTTAAAATTGAAGAACAATTTTCTTAATTGTGTTTCATGGCATAAAATTATGAAACATCTAAATGTCTTCAGAGACATTTAGTGCAATATAAATTCAACCAAATGGGACAAAACATGCCCCGCCTATATGATCAAAACACTACATTTTCCGAAAAATTATGTAATTGGACATCAGCTTTAGATTTTTTTACTTAAGAGAATAAAAACAGTTATGAGCCGAAAATAATCTGTGAACACGGGGCAGTTTTAACTCTGCGGTTTGATAGCAGAGAAGATGAGCTCTCCTAAGGGACCTTTACTCTTCCTTAAACATGGCACAGCTGATGCTCTGGTGGCTGAAGTTAGGGGATAAATCACGGGCTGTTGAAAGACTCCCAACCAAATGGACTTCTATCCTCAGGGTTTGTGTGTTTTCAACAGTCCGTGATTTCTCTAACTAGCGTGTCAGCGCACTGTTCATTGTTACTTTAGATACATTAAATATTTATCTAAAGTAAGTAGATAAATGCGAAGATGCAGAATCATTTGTAACTGTATCATTATCCATCCATTCAGCAACTTGTTTTCTTACCCTTACTTTTCAGTAGGTGGCAGTATTGAGCATCAAAAAGGCGAGAAAAGCTAAGGTTTACCAGAGATCAATAAAGGTTGGAGGAATAAAAAATGACGTGCAATTAAAACCCAAACAAGTTAAATAAAAATTCCTTTATTTAAAATGATGAATAATAAGTGAATTATTAAAAGTAGGAAAGTCAACCAAGATGTGTGCTTAATATATTTGAACAAATGTCTGACTGTTTCCTCTGGAGCACAGATGTAAACGATCAAATGTTTGTGGTTCTACTGAATAGATATTAAACTGAAATAGTCTGTGTATAAAAAGCATCAGCACTAACTGAGGGCCATCTTTCAGGATTCACACCGGAGACCGGCCGTACAAGTGTAGCCACCCTGGCTGTGACAAATCCTTCACCCAGCTGTCAAATCTACAGGTGAGCTAAAAAAAAAACCATGCGTGTGTGTGTGTGTGTGGTAATGCTTTTCCCATGTTTGTTCCCACTCAGTCACACCGTCGGCAGCACAACAAAGACAAACCCTTCAAGTGCCACAACTGTAACCGTGGTTACACCGACGCGGCCAGCCTGGAGGTCCACCTGTCCACACACACGGTCAAACACGCCAAACTCTTCTCCTGTGGCCTCTGCAACCGATCCTACACCTCGGTGAGCGTGAGCGCGTCCTCACACGTAGATTATGCTCTGATCACCAAAGATGGATGACGTAGGTGTAAATCTCACGGGGGCGCGCCCTCGTTTCACCACTGCGAATGGCATGCTAATCTCGGAATGCACTTCTAATGCATCATTGTATATTTATGGAATAGGCCATATCTGTCCAACTGATCCTGGAGAAATGTCTCTATGTCCCGCAAATCTTAATGGGCTTTCCTTCAAAACAACCGCAAAGACCTCAGGTGCCTGCGTAAAGTCTGTAGGCTAATTCTCATGCCATCAATATTATAGCTTAAAGATAAAACTATCTCCCAGTGTCTTAAACCAAGTTGAAAGTACATTTTTTATCAAATTAAACTAGCCAGCCATGTTTGCTCTCAATAAGGGAATAAATGCATCTGTAGTTTCAAATGTCTTCTAAACTCAGAAAAAGATAGTCCAAAAAACAGGAAAAAGAATTAACGCAAAAAACAAGAAAAAATTAGTTCATAAAACAGAAAAAAATTAGTCCAAAACACAGAACAAAAATGGTTTGTCCAAAAAACATGAAAAAAATGGAGAATGCAATACGCTTCCATCATTTTTTTCATGTTTTTTGGAGTCATTTTTTTTCTTCTGAGAGAGTTTAAGTGAACAGCCAGGGGTCGCCATGAGATGAATAATCTTGTAGGATTTCAGAGAAAAAATTAGCACAAAAAAATGAAAAAACGAAAAATTTGTCCATAAAACAGGGAAAAAAATTGTCAGGAAAACATAAAAAAATTTGACCCAAAAACTGAACAAAAAATTTCACTAAATTGCTTAAAAAAATGAATTATTCAGAAAAACTGATTTTTTTTTTTTTAAGTAAATGCAATTTGCTTCAGTAGATATTTGTGTGCAGGTTTTCTCAGTAGAAGTTCTGATTCTCTTCTCCCTCTTGTTTCTTGATGTCAGGAAACGTATCTGATGAAACACATGAGGAAACACAACCCTGATCCGCTAACCGTGGCGGCGTCGGTTGCTGCTCAGCAGGCGCGCGGCCTCGGGGGGGGCCGGGGCCGAGGCCGCGGTCGAGGTAGAGGCCGAGGAGGAGGACCCATGCCGAACCAAAACAACCCCAACGCCACGAGCCTGAACCCAAACTCCGCCCCCCCAGGCAGCTACCAGCCCTCCCAGCAGCAGACGGCGCCCGTGGTTTCTTGCCCGTTCGACTTGCACCAGTACAAGACGGTTGCAGCCGGTGAGATCCAGTACAAACCGGTCAGTGTGGCCGACCTGCCCGTCTCCCACAAAGACCTTTGTCTGACTGTGTCCACGTCAGCCATCCAGGTGGAGCACATGAACTCATAGACGGCGTCGAGCCATGAAAACAACCAGTTCACGCTCACGTTCATCCACAGTGGAGGAACTTCATAGATGATATCTGACGGCGTGCTCCTTCTTTCCTCAGCCTTTGAGCCACGTTTGGTTTCAGAAGTTTATTACTCAGCACTTTCTGTTTCATAAGGAATGATTTCTCGCTTTTTGGATCCAAAAAACGGAATTTCCCCCAAAAAGATTTCTTTGTTTAAAATGTTACATTCAGTTGATCCTGAACTGGCAATACTGCTGCGAGATGGCAGCAGCGAAGAAGAAGGAAATAGATGTAAAATATCTTAAAAAAAAAGGCCAAAAACACATGTTGGTTTGTAACAGAATGGATTTCTGAGAATCATGTGCATCATATTTTAGTTTTAACCAAAACAAGACAGACTAGAGATCAAACTGGCAATTGTTCAGCTGAGGTTTGACTGAGGAAGCAGCTGGGGCGTGAAGGGATGGATGGAGAACGGGTTGCAGCAGTGTTGTCCACCTCGAAGCTCCAAAGAAACAGAGATTTTGAGAACTGCAATGGAAACACGAGGAAAGAAAGCACTTGATGAAGCTCGTACTTCACGCCTATGTTTGTCATTGTCCCTTTTTTATATAAATATATATAATGTATATCATATGTATGTATTTTTCTACCTACAGAGTAACGTGAGGAAATCAAAATGAGTGCATGAATGTGACGGGAACTGAGAGGAAACTTTTGTTACTGTTAAAGGAAAGCGGTTTTCTTCCCTCTTGACGACTGTTTTGTCGAGGGAAACAGTGATTGTGTGACAGGTACTGTTAACCTTCTTCTTTTTATAGAAAAAAAAACAAATTTACATGATACTACTACCTTCATTATACCTGTATTGCAATTATTATCAATCGGAGGCATTATGGTGTTGCAGTATGCTGTACATATGATGATGATAATAATAATAGAGACGACTGTTAAAGGGAAATTACTTCCAGCAAGTTCATTTTGTCTTTTTTTTTTTTAAATATGTTAAGGTTTCATCTATTCAGTTAACTTTTTTCAGGAAATTTCCTTTGATCTCCTGCCATTTTCTCGACTGTCAACTGTCAAAGTCAATTTCCTGGAAAAAAGTCTGAATCAATGAAACTTTAAAACATTATTAAAAAAAGAAGACAAAGAAAACATCAACGTGATCAGCAGACGCCTCTGAAGAAGACTGGCAGTCGGGAGTCGAAACATGTCAAAAGATCAAAGTCAATTTCCTGGAAAAAAGTCTGAATCAAAGAAACTTTAAAACATTACTAAAAAAAGAAGACAAAGAAAACAACGTGATCAGCAGACGCCTCTGAAGAAGACTGGCAGTCGGGAGTCGAAACATGTCAAAAGATCAAAGTAAATTTCCTGGAAAAAAGTTGCCTGAATCAATGAAACCTTAACATATTATTCAAAAAGAATAATAACAATAATAAATTTTATTTGTATTGCACTTTACATAAAGAAATCTCAAAGTGCTACAAAGAAAGCACAAGACCTACAATGAACATAACTAGCAAAACAGTATAAAACCAATAACACTGAAGCATAAAAAAAGGCTACGGAAATGCTTTTGTTAAAAGGTGAGTCTTTAAGCTATGTTTAAAAGTATCCACAGTGTGTGAAGCTCTCAGATGAGCAGATGCAGTCGAGCAGAAGGCTCGATCACCCATGCTGTGCAGCTTGGTTCTGGGGAGATCTTGTATTCAATCCTTTGTTCCAGAGGGAGCCAGTGCAAGAATTTCAGGATGGGGTGATATGATCATATTTACACACCCCCATCAGAATCCTAGCAGCAAGACAATATGAACCTGCTGGAATTACTACACGGAAGTCGAACGCATCAAAATCATCAGCAGGCGAAACATGTTAGTAGATCAGAGTAAAATTCCATAAATAAAGCGGCCCCAGGTCGCCTTCAGACACGCCATCGTGCTCAGCCTCATCTCTAAAGGCATCACAGGAAAATATTTTTAAAGCTTTTACAGTAAAGAAATCCATGGTTTTTCTGTGTTCAACTCACATTTTGTCCCACACCCTCCTAAACTAATCTGAGTGTTCACTTGGAATTATAGGATTAACCCTCCTATTATCCTTGGGGTCAATTTGATTCAATGTTTATCTTTCATAAAATAATTGTTTTACTTAATATTTCATGACTTTTCCTAATTTAATGGGTACAAATGATTAAGCATAAGATTATGACGAGTTTTTTTTTTTCAATGTCCTGAACACATGCATGCATTGATGTTCCTCGAGGAGGTTTTGGAACAGCTCTTTCACAGTAAAAGTGACGTATAGGAGAATGTGTCTGAGACAGGATTTTATAGTGAATAACCCTAATAATGTTACAAAAAAACAAGTAAATATGTTTTCAACAAATAAACAAAGTGCCTGACACAAAAAACTTGTCAACAATGTTCCGGAGACAAATATCCCTGGGGTCAGATTGACCCCAAGAGTAAAATGTGTAATTTTTGAGGATAATAAGAGGGTTAAATAAACGTATTCCCTGAGTCCAGGTTTATTATCGTATGACGGAAAATATTATACATGCCTTTTATTTTTTAATGATATTGGTAATTTTTTGATGATTCTAGAAAAGTTGCACCTAAAACCAAGTCTGTGTTTTCCATTCTTACAACATTGGATCATATCTAATGATATTATTTACAATGTATACACTCTGTCCTGCAGCTGTATTTGTATCCAAAGATGCGCAACCTTTGAAAAAAAACTTTGTTAATGTTTTATTGGCCTGTTTTTTTCATTTTATTTAGATTTTTTTCCTGCATGTGGACTTTATAAGATGTTAAATGTCCTTTGGAGGCTATTTTTCTGAAACAGTTCATGGGATGAATGGTTCACACCTGAAGGAAACCAGGGACGCTCCACAATCCGCCTCTTTTCAAGTATACTCCTTCGTATATTTCATTGTGTCTTTTTAATGAAGAATAACCCATTGTCAATATTCTCTTGTCAATGTTATTATTGCCAATGCTCCTGATGATACAGTTAACAGCCTTCGTGATGCACAGTAGCTACGTGGCACCTCATGCTCTTCTGAACAGACTGTTTCTTCCCATTAGGAGAATAAAGTTTGAAAACTTTGATCTGTTTCATTAAAACTCTTTGGCCTGAAAATTGGGGAATTTTTAAAGTGATTTGAAAGAGGAAATAATTTGATTCTTAACTATGTTTTTACAGTATTTCCTGCACATGAATTAGAATGAGACTAAATAGTTTTTTTATTTGAATTTTTAAATCTTGTGGAGGGAAAATTGCATGTATTGGGTTTCAAATGGATTTTTCAGTTTTTGGCTAAATATAGAGGTTGACTTGTGTCTTTAATATTCAATAATTAAAAAAAAAAAAAAATCACTTCAATCAAGAATAAATATTTTCAATCAAAGAAAAAAAGTGATTAAACGCAAATAAATTATTTGAAACCCAAATAATTGCATTCGAACACTTTTTATGTTTTTTTTTTTTAATTTATTGAATAATAGACACATTTATTACCCATAATATGGCCCAAATACATAAAAGATGACCAATAAAAAAACAATGCTTTTCAATCAAAAAAGGTTTACTTCACTCAGAAATGAATATTTCCTATCAAAGAAAAAAAGTTTTCTAATGCAATTATTTGGGTGCCAAATATTTTTTTTGTATTGGAAACACTGTTTTTCTTTTAAAAAGTTTTCTTCTGATTGAAACATTACTTTTCTACAAGTATTTTATTATTATTTATTTCTGCACTATGCATATGAACAGAGCATTGGTGTATTTTGTTGTCATTTGCTATGTTTTTCTGTCACTTATGTATTTTTGTGTGGTTTTAGAGGAATTTTGTGTAATCTCCAATTTTATGTCTTTTTTTGAGTCATTTTGAGTTTTTATTGTTTTTTGTGCTGCTGGAGGCGTTTTTGTGTATTTTTAAATATAAAATTTTTATCAAGCGGGTGCTATAAAAACAATTAAAATATGCATATATTGGTTATCAAACTATAACTGCTGTTTTTTTAACCAGTTTATTTGAGAGTAATATATAATTTATAGTAAATACAAAACCTGTCGAATAGAATGAGTTTGTATATACAAGGCGACGCTTCTGTGGGCGGTAATGCACAAAATGTATCTTACCCGCCCAAGCGGAGCACTTTGTAGTACCAAACGAGCACACTTTGTAAGAGAGGCGGTACAAACATGATCCCAGCCAATCAGAGCTGCTCTTTGGAGGCGTGCACTGAAACATTGGGATTTGAAATTCAAACGGCTGCTGACGGTAAACCGAAGGACTTCTTCCTGCTGGCTCTGCTCTGTACCCGGTAAGTGTTTACTTTATTGAACACAATCAATAAAAAAATAATAAACAATTTCACACTTTAAACGACTGTAGTTCTACTTTTCACCTGCGTAGTTTTATTTGAAAAGCTCGAGCTAACACTAGAAGTTTAGCTGTGAAGCTGACGTGAGGTTTTCCGCTTATGTTGAACAATAAAACCCGGTTTTTGGACCTTTATTTCATACCTTGGCATAAAACTGGAAAAATAAGTGCTAATTTTAGAGAGAGTTAAGTTTAATACAGGCGTAAAGAAGTAAAGTTGTAAACAAATATCAGCACACAAGCAGGATGTGACGTAATCAGTTTAAAAATTCCTGTTTACTTTTTTAAATTCTTTTTTTTTTTGGTCATGAATAAAACATCTAAGGTACAACTATATATATATATTTATTTATTTTTCTGAATTGACGTTCTGTTTAATCTTTAATACTGCATGTGGAATATTTAATTGACTGCATTTTAAATTGGTATTAAAAATGAGTAGAAGTTTAGGATTATTCAAAAAAATAGTAGTTTTGACGTGTTAATAAATAAATTCAGTCACTCAGTAGGACATGATTTGTACACATATTTATCAGCCATAACATTATGAACACAGAAAGGTGAAAAGGCAACAATTTTCTTGCAATTATCAGATTTAATCCATTGTATTGAAGACATAATGTTGTCGTCTTTACATAAACTTTTAAGAAGAACTCTAGCTACGTAATTTCAATCATATGGTCTCAATTTAGTATTCCATGAGGGTTATTATTCATGTTTGTGTAAATACAGTTGCACATTCTGCTTTGTACACTTGCTATATATATATTTTTGAAACATGATTGTCCTTGTGTAATGATTTATGATTAATTTGGTTGAATCAGGATATTATATGTCCACCTAAAATAAATTACACGATTGTTTAATTACAAACATTTTGCCTTTGATTTATAGGAAAATCTTGATTTTAGAGTCTTCTAAAGGCACTTTTTGTATTTTGTAACTTATTTTGATATTTTATTCACTTTTCAGATGCATAATTAAATTAATAAGTGTCCACAAGGGAAATTAATTTATTGTTCTATTTTTCTCTTTGATTTGTCCGTCCTGACACTGAATCTCATCTTTGTCCACAGCGTATGATGTCCCGTTTGCCAGTTATGTCAAACAAAAGAGTTCTGACGAACAGCAGCAGCTCGGAGAACATCCAAGATGTTGGACCTGCTCAGGTATGTATTATGAACAAATAACGCTTTGTTTCATATTTTACATGACATTAAAAAAAGCAAACAGCCTCTGTTGCAGCTTTGTTGACGATACAAACACTAGACAGTTGGGTTGGTGCTGCTAAAACAATGTTTTGGTTTTTTTTTAACCCAAAGCCCTGATTTTGTAACTTTTCTTTGTGTGTGTGCAGAAGAAGAGTCGAAAGGAGCTGGTCCCAGTGAAACCACAGGCTGCAGCCACAGTCATTGGTGGTAGACGACCTCCAGCTGCGGCGCCCAGGCCACCTCTGTGTAAGTGATATGCACTAATGTTAAACATTTGTTTTTATTAAAAGTGTTTCATAGTGAGAGGCATTACCTCAGGTGTAATATCTTCTCGTGTATGGTTATTTTGTTTAAAAGCCAAAACAGTGCGAGCAGCGGGAGCGGCCACTGTGGCGGTCGGTCCCTCCAGAGGTAAGACGTTCTTATTCATTTATTCAGCTTCATAAAAGCATTTTAAACTTGCACGGATGACTTTTTAAAGCAGCATTTAATGGCTGTAAACACAACCCGCTACCTCCATCAGGTGTGGTGAAACCGCCCATAGCGTCGACAGCGGCAAAGGGAACCAGCATGAAGCAACCCGTGGCAACCAACGGCACAAAGCCAGGTTCAAACCTTTCTCATAGTTTTATTCATCACTGAATTACTAATGGATAATGCAATAAGATGCAACATTTGTGTGGAGCTCAACCATCATCTTTTTCCACTTGTGGGTCAGGAGGTTCCCGGCGGCTGCCCTGGGATCTGAAAGGCAAAGTCTCCGACATGGAGGACAGGGTTCGTAATTACCAGACTAGGGTCAAATCTGTCGGCCAAGAGAACGAAGACCTGAAGAGCGCGTTGGCCCAAAACCAGGTGAAAGTCGGGGAAATGGAAGATAAGCTGAACAAGCAGAAGATCCAGATCAGGTGAGAGGAAGAGGAGCAGCTCGTCTGGGGAAAAGCTCCCTACACCGAGTGTGGAGCGTTAACGTCCGCTCGTTTCAGCTCGTACGAGGTGGAGCTGAGGAAGCTGTCAGGAGTCAGAGAAGAACTAGACAAAGTGTCCAGCGACAGGAGCTTCCTGCAGAGAGAACTTACCAACCTGGAGAGCAAACACCGCGTCATGGAGACGCTGCGGGACAGTCAGGAGACGGAGCTGCAGATGCTCAAGGTACGTCATGTGACGCAGTTGTAACGGTTAGACGTGTGGGACGTAAGAATGTGCGATATATTATCAAAAACACTCCTGCTGGTAAGAATATATCATCCCATGATAGAAACTATAAATTCCCATTGATGACATGAGTAAGTAGGGCGCACGGTGGATTAGTGGTTAGCACGTCCGCCTCACAGCAAGAAGGTCCTGGGGTGGACACTTGGGTCCTTTCTGTGTGGAGTTTGCATGTTCTCCCCGTGCTGCGTGGGTTTCCTCCGGGTACTCCGGCTTCCTCCCACAATCCAAAAAACATGACTGTAAGGTTGGTTGGAGTCTCTAAATTGCCCATAGGAGTGAATGAGAGAGTGAGTGGTTGTCTGTGTCTCTGTTGCCCTGTGATGGACTGGCGCCCTGTCCAGGGTGTACCCCCGCCAAGCGCCCTATGAGAGCCGGAGATTGGCACCGGCAGACCCCCGCGACCCTGTTAAATGGGAATAAGCGGGTATGAAAATGGATGGATGGATGGACATGAGTAAATGCGCGACACACTCGAATGACGTAGTTACAGTAAGTGCACGCGGTGTCAGAAATTATCGAGGGCCACGGGCCATTTCGCCCCCAATTTAGCCAAGAATGCCCCCAAAGACCTTATTCCACGGGCCAGAATCACCCCCAATTTTTTTGTCACTTTATTGGGAATTGTTTTTATTTATTTATTTTATTACCGTGATAAATACCAGAAATTGTCGGGATGCATTTTTCTGCCTATGTCGCCCATCCCTAGTGAGACGTTAATCATAACTCTGCCTTCATTCATCACATCAAACAGATGAAGCTGTCGGTGCAGGAGTCGACTCTGGCTCGTCTACAGACGACCCTCAGAGACACGGAGGAGCAGGTTCGATACCTGAAGGTCACTGTCAGCGAGCAGAAGGACGAGCTTCACGCCGGAGAAATGGAACGCCGGCGCCTCCACAACAGCATCCAAGAGCTGAAGGTCAGTGTGTGTGTGTGTGATGGAGTCTCTGACTTTTTAAATTACTGAATGTTAACATCATGTCCACAGGGCAACATCAGGGTGTTCTGTAGAGTGCGCCCCCTGGTGGACGGAGGCAACCTTAAACACATCCAGCTGCCTGCCAACGATAATAAGACTATAACGTTGGCCAAAACCGAGGAGGTGAGAACGGAAAAACGCTTGTACGACCAATGATTGTGTCAAAATAAAAGCCCAAGGTGATCAGAAACACAAAACTAATAATAAGCGCTCTGCGTCTCAGTCGCACACAGGCAAAGCTGCGGACACCCACAAGAATTACAACTTCAGTTTCGACCGTGTGTTCAGCCCGAGCGCATCACAGCAGGAGGTGAATATAAACGCTGAGGGATAATAAAGGTTCCAGCTGTGCCGGAGGAAACTGATTTATTTTTCACGTCTTCAGGTTTTTGAGGAGATCTCTCTGCTGGTGCAGTCAGCTCTGGATGGATACAATGTGTGCTGCTTCGCCTACGGCCAGACCGGGAGCGGGAAGACATACACGATGGAGGGCGACGAGTTCGACCAGAGCAGAGGCGTCATTCCGAGAGCTGTGCAGCAGATATTTAAAGCCTCTGAGAAGCTGGGAGCACAGGGCTGGCAGGTGAGAGAAGACCCCATGTGGTCTTGCTTTAAGGTTTTACCTTCAACTCAATCATCACATGATAGCTTATTCAACAAGTCGCACGTTTACCCCCAAATTTACCCACTTAAACATCATGGGACCCATCCGTGGGTTGAAATATTATTTATTTCAAGCCAAAAATTACTGGAATCACTTTGAGTGACATGTTACAGTTGCACACGTGCCATATTTGGCCCAGTGGACTTCCCCATGAACTTTTTTTTTATTTTTTTTTTTTTTTTTTTTTTTTTTTTTTTTTTTACAAAAACGTGTATCTTTGGCCTGTTGTTCATTATTATCACCAAACTTGCTGCAGTTGGTGACCATACATTAGTCAATAATTCCTGGCTTTGTAGCCTTCCCTGCTGACAACTGGCTTCATATTTGATGAAAATCTCTACAGATTTATATTTAAAACATCATTTATTGTCACTCAGTATCATATATTTCCAAAATGTAACCAATTGTAACCACTAAGGGTCCTACTTCAATCTGAAAAAAAAAATTAGCCATATATAAGTCATGTAGAAACTTTGAAAAACTTCATTGTTATGGGTATGTGATTTTTCTGATTTACCTTCATGGTTTGTTAAAGTTGACATAAAATCTCATATTTCGCTTTTTTTTTCCTCCCTTGTTTCAGTTCACTTTCACTGCGAGCTTCGTTGAGATTTACAACGAGACTCTGCGTGACCTGCTGTACACGGGAAAAGCCAACAAGAGGCCCGAGCACGAGATCCGCAAGTCGACCGCCAACGAGGTGACGATTACCAACCTCACCTACAAGAGTGTGTCCAACGAGGACCAGGTAGGAGACCATCAACATCATTTATCAAACATAAAACGTACACAAAAACGACCAAAAACAGATTTTTTTTTTTTATTGCATAATGTGCTCTCATTGAATCATTATGGTCCTCACTTCCTGCAAGGTTCTTGGTCTGATTGAGTTGGCCAATCAGAATCGAGCCACAGCCCAGACGGCCCAGAACGATCGCTCGTCTCGCTCCCATTCAGTCTTCCAGCTGGACATCGAGGGGATGAATGCAGGCAGGGACATCAAGTGCAAGTGTGAGTCAATGCTGTGCGATATAAAGACGTCTGCCGTACGATATAACCATGTATCGTTTAGGTGTGTTTGAACATGAGCGTTAAGTGTTTAGTTTAACGATGCAGAAAATAGATACTCTAGTGTGTGGAGGTGAAACGCTTCCTTTTTCGGCCAGATTAGGTCCCACGGAGCGACCGGAATCATCGATGAGTCTGGTTACAAACTGTGTCACTACAGCCAATATGACTTCCAAGCAAAATAGCTGCAAACGTGTCTCACAAATGGAAGTGTTAATTTAAATAATATAACCTTGTGAAACCTCTATCATATACTGTATAATCTTTGAAGTCAAATTCACTACAGGTACAGTTTAAAACGATAGCAGTGGCCATTATTGTTGGTTTTTGCACCCGCTGGTGGCATTTTTGCATACTAATTTACAAATCAGAAATGTGAGAACAGTATATGTAGCTAAAGTCACAAATATTCCTTCATGGAGAAGTTTCTTAAAGGAGAAGTACCATTTATTTTGGGATTCTTTTTCTGGTTTATTTTCATTTGTAATAAAATATATAAGGAAGAAGTACTTGGGGTATATATCGTTATCAGGATATAAATCTACCTATATTGTGATATAGCATTTTCTCCATATCGCACAGCACTGGTAAAGGTGCCTTCCTCTGATTGGCCCACTGCGGGGTCATGTGACATCAGGTTGGATTTAATTTGTGAAGAGTAGAATCAATGACGTGTGTGTGTGTTGCAGCCACTCTGTGCTTGGTGGATCTGGCTGGCAGTGAGCGGATGGTGAAGAGTCAGTCTCAGGGCGAGCGTTTCAAGGAGATGACGGCCATCAACGGCTCTCTGTCCAACCTGGGGATCGTCATCGCTGCTCTGGCCAACAAGGTGCAGCCAAGACTATCTGAAGCTAAACATCACACGTTAAACATTGTCATTTGTGGTTGTTTTAATCACCTTTTGTGTGTTTTTTCAGGAGAGCTACGTTCCCTACAGGAACTCCAAGCTGACATACTTGCTGCAGGGCTGCCTCGGAGGAAACAGCAAGACGTGGGTTCCTCGTTGCGTCTTTCTTCTTTAGCGTTTCCATTGGAGTCACTGTGTGAACTTATTTAACCGTGAGAAAATCCTTCTGTGATTTGTGCTGCGTTCTTTCTTCAGACTGATGTTTGTGAACATCGCCCCTGAGCTCGACAGCTTTGGAGAAACCCTGAACTCATTAAGGTTTGCCAGTAAGGTGAGGTCATAAACAAGTTGCTATGTTGGTCAGAGTTGGGGTCAATTATGATTTTAATCGTGCAATTTATAATTAATTACAATTTTGGCACAAATTGTGATTTAAAAAATCTGTTGCTGTCCTAATCGTAATGAAATTATAATTGAGTTTAGATCATTTACTTTATAATTGTCATGAAAATTCTATAATTATAATAATTTAATGCAAAACTGTGGAACCATGTTACAGTTCTATACATATGTAGTTAACGATTATTAAAATGTGTTTCATATCAAGCTTTCCCACATTTTACCATAAAATAAAAAAGAAATTGGAATTGAGCGATATACTGATTAAAAAAAAAAAAAAAGGCTCAGACACCCACACCAAAAAAATTAAAACTATATTTTCATTGATTACCAAGCCTAACAAGGTGTCCAAAAGATGGGAAAGAAATTAGATGATAGATATTGGTTTTTAGTGTATTTTACAGCTGATTTAGAACCCGTTATCTTAAGAGATGCTAACAGAAAGCTAACACAAGAGGAAGGTTAACTTTTATTTTAAGTTATTTATTAAAGGCTCAGTAATTTTGATTAATTGTAATTTAACTTTTGTAATTGAGAATGCAATAATGTAATTGACTTTGTGAGGATAAAATGCTGGTCATTGTCATCATAATTGAATTGTAATTTAACATGGATAATTAGACATAATTGTAACTAAAAAAAAATGTAATTAACCCCAACTCTGATGTTTGGAGACAGAGTGAGCCTCCAGTTGGTGGTATTTGAAGTTAAAAGAAAACAACCGATCAAATAAAAACAAATGTTTGTTCTCATCGTCAGTTTTTTTTTTTTTTTTTTGTCCCTCTCATTCGCAGGTGAACGATTGTGTGATCGGGACGGCGAGCGCTAACAGGAAGTAGCTCCCCAAGTGAAGAGTGGAAAACTTTTTTTTTTAATTATTATTATTATTTGTGTTTTTACCAGTAATCTCATCAAATGCTCTGTTTGTTTGTTTCTCTCAGTGTCAATCAGACAAAGTCCAATTATTTTACTCTGAAAACCAAAGCTTCCTGTTTGTGCTCTCAAGTCGTTTCAATAATGGCTTTTTTCTAATAAAAACCAACTTGTATCTGTGCATGTTTGACAGCATGATCACCTTGATGAATCTTTATAGATTCATCTTTTATGTAGTTTTAAATCCTGTCACATTTAGTATTTTCACTCTTACACACACTGCTGTAATAAAGGCATTGAGTGAACGAGCCTTTTTCTCCTCTTGTGTCGGCATTAATGATCACACATCAAAGCCTGGAACTTTAATGTTCACACTGTACACTTAAAGGATGATAATTTGCAGGGATGTTACAAAAAAGAAATACATTTAGGGACACAAGACCATGGGGGGGGGGGGGGGAATGATCTGTGTCAAAAAGAAAACATGTCTTAAAATACTGTCAAGAATAATTAAAATGACAATCATTAATTCTTCAGGACCAGGTTTGACTACCTTTTAAAATAACATTTTATATTTACTGTTTATTTGTCTTAATCTGGAATGAGTGAAAATTAGGAATCAAGCATGCATTCTGTGAACTGGACCCTAGGGGGCGACAAAACTGAAAATGTACATTTTACAATAATACAATCTTAGTTTATATGTTAAAGTACGTTAGAGCATTAGGGCCAATTTTGATGGATAATTTTTTTTTTCCCCTTTACTTTGCAAATAAAGTTAAAATATAAAAATTAAATTTGAAATTTCAACAATAAAGTTGAAATCTAATGTTGAGAATAAAGGCGAAATTAAAAATAAAGCCGGCCCTGCCCATCAAATTAGATAAAGTCATTGAAATGTGAAGCAAAAAGAAAAAAGTCAGCTATTAATTCTTGATTTATGAACATATAATAGGGTCAAAATGACCCCTAAAGACAGCGGGAGGATTAAAGTTGTTCTTCAGCATGAGTGATTTTCTGTCGGCCGAGCTCTGCTCCTCAGTGTCTGGACGCGTTAAAGGCGCACTTCTCTGTCTGATCACATCCACAGGCTCGCGGTGAAAATGCTGCTCAGCCTCTGGCACGCGGACACCGCGGCTGCCCGCCCCGCCTTCAGCTCGAGCTCCGGATCCTCCGGGACCGACTGAACCGGTGAGTCCCGAACCGTGGAGCGGCTCTGGAGGCTCTACGTTAGCCGACGGACGGAGCTAGCAGCTAGCTCGGCGGCTAACGTCACGTGTGCAGCGGTGGGGGCTGGGAGCGTGCGTGTACGGGTGCGTGTTCGATTCGCGGTGCGTGTTCTCTGATCATCGTGCACGTTCATAACACGCACTGTCATCACAGAGCATGGACTGTAGCTGTGAGTGTGTGAGCTGTAGGCCACAGAACAGCTGCTGCATCTCAATCAGCTGCACTGTGTGTGTGTGTGTGTCACACACTGCCACGCACCTGTGCACACATGATGTCTCCATCCCATAATGACACCCAGTCATTCCTAACCAGAGCAAAACAAGCTTCACCTCCAGACAAAAAATCTTAATTTATGAGAATAAAGTCCTACAGTCACAATAAATGTTAACGCTTGACTTGAAGTTTTTATGCATAAATGCTGACATTAGGATGTGATTATTATGACATGAACACCTGTCATTAGCATGAATGAGGTGTCATTAAGTGTTGTTCATTACCTTAAATCGGGGGTCTACAACCTGCGGCTCTGGAGCCTCATGTGGCTCTTTGACTCTCTTGCAATGGCTCCCTATAGCATAAATCAGAGCCGTATAGAATAGAGGGTTTTCACCGGGCGTCATCAACCCGGAAGTCGCAGTTTTGGAGGTAAGCAGCCAGTTTAGGTCAACACTACAAGAAGTGCAATCATTGTGAGACAACAATGCATGTTTTATTATTGCAATAAAATAAATTGCTTTATTTTATTGCTTAATTGTGACCATCACCAGCCCTCCCGAAGGAAGGGTAAGAAATCTTTTATTAGAGGGAGGATATAAAAAGGGAGAGCAGTGTTACACCTAAGTGGAGAGGGAGCAGGGAGGAGAGGCTCAAGGTAGGAAATAGAAAGGGTGGGGAAGAATAGATTGTTTTCCAGTGAGGGTGAGATGTGAAGTTGTAGAATATATTGTGCTTATTATGTTGTGTAATCAAGCCAGTATGGTGACAAGTGTGAAGCTGAGCTATAATGGTGGTGGCTGTGGACAGGGGGAATGAGTGAATGAGACGCAGCCTGTTTACAAACCACACATACACGAGCAAATCCCGAGTTTTGAGAGGAAATGGTGAACTATTGTCGTGTTTTTGGCTGTAATAATCGGTCAGAACGTGAAAAACGTGGAGTTTTATAGACTGTCAAAAGTTATAACAGATCAGGGAAGAACAATGTCTGCATTTTATAGTGAGTAGTTCTACATCAGGAGAGCAGTGACATGAGACTAGCTCACCTTTGTTGTTATTGGTGTATATACTGTACAAACACCACCGCCCTCATCTCCTGTCTTACATTGAAATCCAGCTTCAGCTCATCCAGTTTGTTCTCCAGGGAGCAGACATTAGAACGCAGGATGGAAGGAAGCGGCGTTCTCTCAGGATTAGCTTTTAGCTTTGTTGCTAGCCCTGCTCCTGCGTATGACTCCTCTGCTGGCACGAGGCTCCGCTGCTTCCTAGGTCGCTAGGTGTAGTCGGTTACAAAAGAAAGGTGCATTTCAGTTCAGGGTGTCGGAATATGGAACAATCTAAATGATGACATCAATATTACTTAACTTAAATATTTAGGAGTGTTGTTCGACTCTACACTCTGCTTCAAGAGTCATGTCAACAAGAATAATTAAATACATTGTTTAACTTTAGCCAAATAAGACGGTCAATGACTGATAAAGCTGCTATGATGTTTTTGTACTGTATGATCCTTTTCCATGTAAGCTACTGTATAACCAGCTGGTCTCTGACATCCTGTCCTACAAAGGCAGCGTTCAGTGGAACAGTTTATCAACCACAGCTTTAACACTTTTAAAAGTCATTTAAAGGAGTGGCTCAGATTAACACCGACTTGTGACCACAATTGATTTAAACTACGGTAACATTTTTATAATGCACATGAGGGCTATGTGTAATGCACTACAGCACTTTACATTTTTTTTCTTAAGGCCGCATGCAGTGCACTATAGCACTTTAAATACACCTGTCAGCGTTTAATAAAAGATGATACTGTAACTCTCAATGATAATAGAATGTTATTTATGAGACTTGGGAGTGTTTTAATGAACAGTTTCTTGGAATTTGGCATTAAACATGAAATTCAAATGAACGGAGGGAGCAGCTCAGCTGTGTGCGGCGCTGGATGTCACATCGGGGAGCCTTAAGTGATCTGCCCTGTGACTGTCCATGAAGCCCCTCCCTCTCTGTATATTTAGAGCTTTCTCTTTATTAATCTCTGGATCCTCAATGAATGTGGACATTTATACCGTGCGGTAAACGGAGGAGATGGATACATAGATACGCACATGTCCCTATAGGCATCAAAGTGGCTAATTTGGGCCATGAAACGCACAAAATGCGGGCACTTTCAAACTTATAGGTACTGTAGGCTATTGGAAATGCAAAAATAAAAATAATTTATAATTATGTTATAATTAAAACAAATAATCAAAATATCAGTTCACCCTTGGGTAGGCACTGCCTACCTTGCCTACCCTGACGACACGTCACTGGTATGGAGACTATATAAATAATTCAGAGATGGCAAACTCCAGTCCTCGTGGGCCGGATTCCTGAGACTTTTAGATGTGTCCCTGCTCCAACACACCTGAATCAAATAGCTTCAGCAGAGCTTGATGACAACACATTGGTTTCAACCAGGTTGTTTATTAAAGAAACATAATTATTTATGTTTCTTTAATGGTGTTTTACGCCGTTGATTTTGTTAGATGGCTAAATGCTTGTTCATGTGGATCATGTTGGGGTTTTTTTTTCTTATGATGAATTTTCTTTCTTTGTTGTAAATTGCACGATACAAATAAAGTTGAATTGAATTAACACTTGCCAGCAGAAACATATGAAATTGTCATTGGTGTTGACATTGGTGGTCCCGATTTGGAACGCCCTGCCTACCCTACCCTAGTGCTCACGGCACGTCACTGCCATTTCGTACATTCAAATCAGAAAAAAAATGGCTGAACAAGCGATACACGTACGAATTCACGGTGGCAAGAAATTCAAATCCACTCCAGAAGGTTAGGGTTACTGTTAGTAAAGTAACGTAGTTTATGATACTACGTATTAATAGCAAACAGAAATACTGGCCAATGAGGGGCGCTACGCATGAATATCACAACAATTCATAAATACGTAGCATGTCCGTAACGTAGTTTAGGAATATACATATTAATGGCAAACAGAAGCACAAGTACGTAGCGTCTTAATCACGTGACCTGTCACGTCACCTAAACTGGCCAATGAGGGGCGCTATGTACGGATAGAATGTCGGTATATTTATACGGCTACGTACGGGTAGCCACTGCCTATTATTATTACTGATGGTTTAAACACATGAAGACTGATTAAAATTAAACTCGTTAAAAATACGGTACACATTAAACACGTAATAAGATAATGATGCTATCGTCATTTGTATCAATTTAAAATCTTAATGAAACATTTACCATGATATTCTGTTTATTTTCCTTTAAAAATACTGCACTAAAGTGGTATTTTAAAGTACAACAGAAGTCTTTTTTACTTCTTTATTGAGTGTTTTAAAGCATCACTAAATGACTTCTTTAATAATGATGACATGGTTTCATGAGAGTGTGCGTCTGCAGCTTAAGCCAAGTCTGCTGCTTAAACCTGGTCAGGACCAGGTTTGACCGCAGACTGTTACTATGGTAACTAAAGTGTCTTCTTGCTGATGAAATGGTCGTTCCAGTTAGAACCCGGCTTAATGGAGCCAAAGTATCAGGTTAAACCTGGACCTAAACCTGATGATATACCCCCAGAGGTCTGACAGTGTTTGAATAGCAGAATGAGTGTTTAAATGTTGACGCTCAGAGGAAGCTGCTCTGGTTCCTCTGCTGAGCTTTGAGCCTCTGTGTTTAGATGGAGCCTCAGCCTGTGGAGGTGGGAATCAGCAGCAGCACTAGCTCCGTGGTGCACGTGAGCTTCCCCAGCGCTCAGACGTCAGTGCTGGACAGCCTGAACCAACAGAGGGAGAACGGACGTCTCTGTGACCTCTCCATCCACGTCCAGGACCGGGTGTTCAAGGCCCACCGCTGCGTCCTGGCCGCCTCCTCGCCCTACTTCCATGACCAGGTACGAGCAGTGTTCTGCACCAGTGGGTCTCAAACCTTTTTAGACTCAAGTATCTCTTATTTCTGAATCAGTAAAACTTTATTTATCCCAGGGGGAAATTACTTGTGTTACAAAGGCTTAAGAAATATTACAAATAAAAAGAATAAACACTAATGAAAGAAAGAAAAACTTACATATTTAAGTAAAAGACTGTTTATTAAATAAAAGTGCACACATTACAGTAGAAAAAATAAGATAAATAATAATACAACAATATAAATGTGTCCAAGTACCCCTTTATGTCTGACTACATTTTTCCCAGAATTCCTTGAAAAAACCACTATAGAGCACAATGATGGAATTAATGAGTGATAATGCACATGTTAAAGAATCTCATTTAGTAAATAAGTGGAAAGAAAGAGTATTTAGTGAGTCCTGAATAGATTTATTTTTATAGTTTTTATCATTTCCTGTCACTGCAACCTGATGTAGGACCTTTATATTTTCAGTTCATGTTCTAATCAAGATTATTTTGTGTATTTTTGTGTCATTTGGGGTGTTTTTTGTGTATTTTGTTGTAGTTTGTCTGCTATTTGTATTATTCAGTATATTTTTCTCTTATTTTTAGTTCTTTTGTTGTTGTTTTTGTCTGTTGTTGGTATTATTTACATTATTTTATCTTAGTGTGTGCATTTTTTGCTGTTGTTTTGTATTTTTCTCTATTATTTTTGTATATGTAATGTAGTGATCTTTTGTATTTTTCTCTCATTTAGTGTGTATTTGTTGTTGTTTTGTGAGTTGCTAGTAATAGTATTTTTTTCTCTTAGTGTGCGTGTTTTTTTATGTCATTTTGTTGTTGTTTGTATGTTCTTTTAATTATTCAGTGTATTTATCTCTTTTTTCATGTGTTTTTGTTGTCATTTTATGAGTTGCTGGTAATATTTGGGATTTTTATCATTTTTTAACTAAAAATAAACATTATAAAACCCCACATTTTTAATACTTTAATAGTAAATGTACCCCCATTTCGGGAAGCACTGCTCTACACAGCCCTAGTAGCCAACTTTTGTCATTAAATATTTACTCGTTATTCCTGTATTTAACCTTGTTCTATTTATTCTGCGTTGTGTGTCTCTCATTCACATTTTTTTTCCTTCTTTACCTAATATGGCGTGAAAGCCTGAGGGATTAAATATAATCTGTGATGTATCTCGTGATGTTTTCTAGGGACAGCCGTGGGCAACAGGCGGCCGATGGACTGACTTTATACTGCAAAAAAACAACTAAAAACACACAAAATGACAGGAAAATAACACAAAATTACTGCACATAACTATAGCAATAATACACAAAATGATGATAAATGACTCCAAAAACACATATAAAAATAACGGTGCTTTACGTTGCGTGTCCTTCAGGTTCTGCTGAAGAACATGTCGACCGTGTCCATCCCGGCACTGATGGATCCTCTGGCCTTTGAGGGCGTTCTGAGCTGTGCCTACACGGGACAGCTCAGCATGCTGCGTGACGACATCGTTAACTACCTGACGGTGGGCAGCGTCCTGCAGATGTGGCACATCGTGGATAAGTGCACGGAGCTGCTGAAGGAGGGCCGAGCGGCGGCGGCGGGAGGAGGAGGAGGAGTAAGAGGAGGAGGGGCTGATGGAGGATCAACCAACCCCAGCAGCAGTAACGCAGACGTCCCTGCAGGTGGCGACGGAGGTGCAGCTCCACCTGTGGACCCCCGGGTGGCCCCGCCTCCCCCCGGTAGGTTAGTGAGCGAGAGCCAGTCACCGAGCAGCACCAACTACTTCAGCCCTCGCCATGGCAACGGCTTCAGCGGCTCCGCCTCTACCGCCGCGTCAGCCGACGGAGGAGGCGGCAACGGAAACACCCCTAGCTACTGCACGCCGTCAGGAGGAGAGGAGGCCTTCCTCATCGAGGAAGAGGAGGAGGAAGGAGAGGATGAGGAGGAGGAGGAAGAGGAGGAGGGGCTGTACCGGCAGAGGAAGCGAGGAGGAGGAGGAGGAGGAGGAGGGGGAGGGAGCTGGAAGAGGAAGAAAAGGAGCTCAGCGTCGGAGCAGGAGGTCGGAGTCAGCGACAGCTTCGGCGTGTCGTCGTACCAGGTGAGCAGAGACCAGGTTTAGAGTCAATTATGACAGTAATCATGAAATTGATAATTATTGATTAATTGTAATTGAAATTCAGTCATTGAGAATGGAATTGTATTTGACTTTCTGGGGATAAAAAACAATTGTAATTTCATTGTAATTGGAAAAAATGCTGGTGACTGTAATCATAATTGAACATGGATAATTTAAAAACGTAATTGTAACTGAAAAATGTAATTAACCCCAGCCCTGCCTGGAGGACTTTGTCCCGCACGTCAAACTTATCCTTCGTCTTTTCCCTGCTGTGAAAGGACGGCCAGGATTTAGCCCCGCCCCCACAGAAACGCCCCACCTATAGCCAGCCGAGCATCATGCCCCGCAAGCAGTGGGTGGTAGTGAAAACGGAACACAGTCAGGACGACGACCTCATCGTGGTGTCGGGGGAGGAGGGAGAGGATGAGGAGGAGGAGGAGGATGAAGATGGAGAGATGGAGCGGGTCAGAACGAGGGAGGAGAGAGACGGCTTCAACATCTCCAACGTCAGGAGTCTGTCCGACGCTGACGTGGACTCACAGGTGATCCGCTCGTTGGGACCGCAGCGGCCTGGTTTGGTCCACTGGCCAACGTTGGGGGTCATTTACATTGTTAAATTACAATTACGTTTTCAATTATCCATATTCAATTACAATTATTTACCCGTTATCAGAAGAGATGCTAACAGGAAGCTAACAAGAGGAAGGTTTCCTTTTATGGGCTTATTTATTTCAGGCTCAGTAATTGTGATTAATTGTAATTGAATTTTAGTAATTGCATGTAACTTTCAGGAGAAAAATAATAATTTTAATTGTTACATTTAAACATGGATAATTGAAGACGTAATTGTAATTTAAGAATGTAATTGACTCCCACCCTGTGTGTGTGTCTGTAGGACTTCTGTCAGTCGTCGGAGGACTACCTGAAGTACGAGGGCAGCCTGATGGAGCAGACGATGACTCAGCACTTTCAGGAGAACCCCGGTGGTACCCGGGCCGTGTCGTCTCTGCTGGGCCAGGTCCAGGTCCAGCCCCGGGCTCAGCTCCTCCCCCTGGACATGCAGGGGAACCAGATCCTCCTCTACAGCCAGGGGGCCGGCCTCTCTCTGGAAGCCCCCCCGCCCCCTCTGGGCATGATGGGGGGCGCGTCCTTCAAAGGGCCTGGTCTGGACCACGGCTCGGTCCACCTGTCTGGATCGGAGGGCGGCGACGGGGTGGGCGGGGCTTCAGGGAAGGTGTTCATGTGCCACTGCGGTAAGACGTTCACTCACAAGAGCATGAGGGACCGCCACATCAACATGCACCTGGACCTCCGGCCGTTCCACTGCCCCGTCTGCGCCAAGAAGTTCAAGATGAAGCATCACCTGACGGAGCACATGAAGACGCACACGGGACTCAAACCCTACGACTGCCTCAGCTGCGGAAAGAAGTTCATGTGGAGGGACAGCTTCATGAGGCACCGGTCCAACTGCGAGAGGCGCGAGGGCGGCGGAGGAGGAGAGGAACCAGGCTCAGCCATGTTTGGGAGTGCAGGGCTCGGCCGGAGCACGGGCGACCACGACGGCAGAGGAGACGAAAGCAGCGTCACTTAAAAGAAAAACAGTTTGGAGCTTCTCCGAACGGTCACCATGGAAACTCCAAACGCGACCTACCTGGACCTGGACCTGCTTCTTCTTACGTGTTTGTGGTTGTTGTTGCACAAATGTAGCTCAGAGTGTGTGTGTGGAAAACAAGCGCTAATCTAACCTCATCGCGATGTAGTCGTTTGTGTCCGAGTGAGTTATCGCACAAACATGCCACGTGTTGTCAAAAGTTTATTTTTATTTGTGGAAGAATGTGTGCAGAGCAAACCAAAAAAAAAAAGAATGGACCTAAAAGAGGTTAAAACCACCAACATATGCAGAACAATATATAAATGACTCCAAAAACAAACAAGATGACCAGAAAAATTACAGACAAATATACTAAATAGCAACAGAAATTAACAAAATGACAGAAATACACAAAATTACTCAAAAATTCTCAGAACATGAAAGTATACAGAACTATAGCCAAAATACACAAAATGACAACAAAATACTGCAAGAACACACAAGATGACCAGAAAAATACACAACAAAAATCACATCCTTGGTGGAAGTAATAACAGAAAAATATACAAAACAACAGAAATACACAAACATAAATCATACATAAAAATTACTAATATCAGCCTAAATATCAACAAAAAACACAAATGGCCTATATATGTGTGTGTGTGTGTGTGTGCAAAATGATAATACGCTAAATGACTCCAAAAACGCACAAAACAGCAACACAAAATTACTCCAAAAATTCCCAAAACAGAAAAGTACACAAAACTACAGCAATAATACAAAATAATTACCATAAAAAAAACATAAATCTATAATAACAAAAAATATACACAAAAAATTACACTCTTGACAGAAAAATACACACAACAAAATGGATCTAAAGGAGGTTAAAACCACAAAACGTTAGCGTAGCATCAGCAGCAGGAGGTCCTTTAATGTCCTGTGAAGAGTTATTAATTCATTAAAAAAGATAAATAAATTAAAACGCTATGTTTTAAGTTTTGGTGTCTAAAGAAATGTCCAATCTGGCAACATCACCTACAAAATTATAAAAACATAAATACAGAAGGAAAATTGTTGTTTTAAATTAAAGTTTGTGGGACTGTTTTAGATTCTGGAACGAGACAAAAAGTTACGTTTTATGTCGTTTCCTCAGTCGAACGTGTTTGGTTTTCATGGTTTAAATCTGTAAAAACAAATCTACCTGTGAGATCATCAGCTCTGAGTGTTTGTGCTTCACTGTAAATATTTAACATCACGTGACAAAGTTTAGAAAATATATTTAAATCAGTGTTGTGGACCAAAACCCAGTTGTTCTGTGAATGTGTACAATGGATGGATGAATGGATGGATGGATGGATGGATGGATGGATGGATAACAGGGACACACACTTATTCTCTGGTCATTTCCAGCACAGCAAAGATCTCATTTCCTGGACTGATGAACCACCTCCGGCAGGAGGAGGAGCTGCTCTACTTTAAGCTCCACCCACTGGGATCACATTGGTTGCTTGTGCGGGATCGTCGTCTATTCAGTGCTGACCTCTGATTGGCTCATTTAACATCATGTCCCGCCCCTTCACCCTGATTTAAAATACCTCAACTCGTCACTGATTGGACGACGTTAGTTTATGTTATTTTCAGCTTTTGTGAGCGTTTTTGTCGCAGTTTTAGTAAAAATGTGAAAATAATACAAACATTTCTTCTTTTGATCTCTTTTTTTCCCGTAGTTGTTCTATGCGTCCATCTTTTTTTGTTTTTCTCACAGAAGCATCCATGTGGTGGTTCTACTACTTGATTTTAAATATAGATTTAACATTCCGATTTATAGTTAGATTCAACTTTTAGATTTACATTTAACATTTAGATTTCATATTTTTATTTACATTTAAAATTTAGATTTACATGTAACATTTAATTTAGATTTCACATTTATATTTAGATTTCACATTTTTATTTACATTTAACATTAATTAAGTTTTAACATTGGTATTTTACATTTAACATTTATATTTACAGATTTTATTTGCATTTAACATTTAGATTTGCATTTACATTTAAATTTAGATTTGCATTTACATTTAAATTTAGATGTATTCCTGTACACATCTTTAAATATAGAACTTGCTGTTTTACATCAATTTCTGTGTCTGAAATGAAAGATGAGCTAAATGTGAGGAAAGTGCAGCTAAATATTATAAATATGTCGGCTATGAAACAGTTTTTTTTTTTTACATTGAGCACAGAATAAATACTGTTTGTTTGAAGCTGATTCACTAAGATCTGTAATAAAGGTGAAGCACGTGCGTCCCTAAATGACGCACTTTCATCACCTGCTGAGAGGAATTCACGCAGATTGCAGCAATGATTTGTGCACGTGCAGAAGTGGTGGAGACCGCCCTGTTTAAAGGAGTTTTTAGTGCGTCTTATTTTGAAAGTGGGGGGTGAAGGAAAGCTGGATTAGAATGATCTCAGTGTTAGCAGGAGGAAATGTGTGAGAGTTTATATAAACTGTAGGAGAAAAACAGCAGCTGGAGTAAAGAGAAGATGTCAGGATTGCAAATAAATCCGGTGGTGGAGAACACATCATGGAAGGAGATATGGCACAGAAGAAGGTATGTTCACCTAATACTCGTTTATTTTAGTGAATTTAAGGTTTATAATACCTAAAAAAAACCTTTAGTTAATTCTCCCCTCATTTTAGGTTCTTAGTAAATCAGTTTTATTCAGGAGAAAAAGTTGTTGAGAAAATAATCTGTGATGGATTCTTGTTTCATATTCAGTGTCTGTCCTTTGAGTCATTTGAACATCATTTTATGGTGCAATAAAAACAGAAGCTCGTTTTAGATTAATTTAAAAACAAAAAACACTCAAAACCGCGTCATTAGGAAAATATTTAACACTGTGTCACAAGCTGGTGTTTGAATCCTGTGTAGTAGATAAATACAATAGACTGTGCTGTGCCTTGATGTAAAAACAGAAATGTTAAAATCCAACCCTATGGATTTACCACTGAATGTGTCTTTAAGACCTGGAAGTTCTAATTCTATAAACAACTCATAATTCCAGCAAATTAATTTTGTCTTCAGGTTTTCAGACAACTTTTTCAGGAAATTGACTTTGATCTGTTGACATGTCTCAACTGCCAGTCTTCCTCAGAGGCATCTGCTGAATACTTTGATGTGTCCTTGTGAGTTCTCTGGAGACCACTGGGTGTGGCCAGTCTGACAGAATTCTCAAGATGGCCACGCCCATTAATAACTCGACACATCAAAGCAATCAGCAGACGACTCTGAGGAAGTCTGACAGTTGGCAGTGGAAAAATGTCAGGAGATCAAAGTCAAATTTCCTGAATAAATGAAACCTTAACAGATAATCATTTCAAAGTGTTTGTTGTGTTCCTGCAGCCTTCTGTTTGTGTATTTAAAGTGAAATCTACTAAACGTTATCTGGCGATAAGTGTGTTGTGGCCAATCAGTGTAAATTAGTAAATTAAAAAATTATTTGTGATTTCAAAAAGTTCTTCACAAACTTGAACTTTTGGAAACAATAAAAAAAAAACGACATCAGTGGTTTATAAAGCAGGTGTTAACGGCCACGTTCTGTTTGCTCTGTTGAAACATCCTGTGGTGACCGTCTGTTGACTTTATTTTAAAACCTTTGAAAATGAAAGGATTTAGTGTTGATTCTCCTCTGTGTGGAGTCAACGCTGGAGGAAACACGACGGTGTCACGTCACCTGTGAGCACTTTTAGTTCATGTCAACAACCGTCACTTCAAAGAGCGTTTACACAAATGTAGAAACTCCAGTAAGTTAATTTAGTCTTTTTGTTTTTTTAAATAATATTTGAAGTTTTCATTTATTCAGGTCACTTCTTTGATCTCCTGACCATCATTTTTTTTCAATTACAATAATTTTTTTATCCTCAGAAATTAAATGACAAGTACAATCTCAATTACTAAACTTCAATTGCAATGAGTCACAGTTACTAAAAATGAAATAAATAATCTAATAAATGTTAACCTTCCTCTTGTGTTAGCTTCCTGTTAGCATCTCTTATAATACCGGTTCATAAATCAGCTGTAAAATACACTAAAAACAAATATCTATCATCAAATGTATTTCCTATCTATGGTTACCTTGTTATGCTTCCTAATCAATGAAAATATAGGTTTTAATTTTTTCTTAAATGGTAAAATTTGTGTAATCTTTATGAAACATATTTCAGTTTCCCCAGTTTTGCGTTAAATTATAATTACCGAATTGAATTATAGAAGCTGACCATTTTCAAAGGTTGTATCACAAACTTTCCTGCGATGTTCTGTTCAAATATAATGTCTATGATTTCCTTTTACCAATAGGTGGCTAAACACTGCACTCCATAGCCAATCACTGGAGAGCCCACCTCCACGCCCCACCCATATTAGAACATTGGTCCTTCTACAGTGATGTCATCAGTCCTACCTCCACAGTAGGACCAATGTTCCAATGTTCTAATCCAATCACTGGAGAGCCCAGCCCCACGTCCCGCCCATTTTGGAACATTGGAATATTAGATGATATTGTTTATATTGGAGAATCACAAAGCTTGAAGCTACAAATGAGTTAAATTTCATGTTTCTAGAGCAAAAGGTGTTCCCAGGAGGAAAAACATGGATTTTTTTTTTTACATTTTAAGGCGTGGCCTGACGATTGTCCAATACAAACACGCCTGTACATTTGTGGGATAAGGTTTGGACTGCAATGATACCGTTAATACATTATTTCTAACTGATGACATCATTACTGTATGTTCCAAAATGGGTGGAGCGTGAAGGTGGGCTCTCCAGTGATTGGGTTAGAACATAGGGATGACATCATCACTGTGAGGTGCATCACAATAGGGACCTATGCATCGTTGTGCTCGGCCCCTATTTATGATTGTAATTCATTATCAATTATATAATTAGAATTGACCCTGACTTTAGCAATAATTACATTAATTTGTTCCAATAGACCCTTTGCTTGTTTGTAAACAATGACGTGTTTTGTTGGGCGGGGCTTAGCCTGGAGACAAAACCACAGTTGTCTTTGTTTTTCTGAGCATGTGTGTACGCGAGAATCCTATAAAAGTTTAGTTTATGTCCACTAACATTATTCCTCCTATTCTGGCACACAAACACAACAAAGCTGTAACATTACCAGCCTCCGCAGTCGTTTACCTCCAGGCCATTAAGGGTCTATAACTGTCAGGTTCATGTGACGCATTTCAGCCTCACTGGGATGACTTTGTTGTGTGTGTAGTTTGCACTGGTGTGTGCTTCCTACTGCATTCTGAAAACATGTGCATTAATATCTCAATGAATGCGAACGTAATTGATAAAAGTAGATTTAATTATAGGTTAAAAAAAAAAAAAAAGTCTTGCTTATGGGCGGGGCTATTGGAGCAGTTAAGACCTGCCCACTTTTTACTATTAAAATCTCCAAAGAACACACGTAGAAAATGAATGTATTTAAATACCATCAAGTGACCAAATGTGAGGATAGATTGACATTAAAAAAAAAAGACTCTGAAGTCACAGGTTGAGTTTATATCAAAATAATATTTTTTAATTATTCTATCAAAACAAGATGAATTTCACAGTAGCTGATGCACCGGCCTCCTGCACGAATGACCAATAATTTCCCTGTTTTTAGGTTCAAATAAGAATTTATCCCAAAGTAATATTTCATACAAAGGCAAAAGATACAAAAATAAACAGATTGTAAAGAGTGTAAAACACCAGTGTGTGTTTATTATGAGACACAGTCAGAATGAGGCTAAACAACTTCTACTGCGTCACAGTTACGAGCATCAATTGCACCTGAAATAAAATAAAAAACCAATTTGTCTCAAGACGTTTCAAAGACTCGTGAATTGACCTTTGGTTCTGAGGAACAGTTCGGTTGTTTTAATCTCCACAATGAGGAAAAATAGTCTTTGTATCAAAGGTTAGCAGTAGCACATCCCGCAGCTGATCATGTGAGTCACAGAAAAGACGTTACTCTGAGTCAGAGAGGACGATGACTTCCTCTGGGTCGCACTGAGTCGCCACGCTCACCTGCCACACAAACAAAACAAATCCATCGTTATTACGACTTAAAAACGTTCCCTGGTGATAAACAGGATGCGTCTATGTAGAAAGTAGAACTAATCTAAAAAAATACATGTTAAGAAAAACAGACAAAAAGCCAAAATCATTCCAAAGTCATGTTTACATCATTAGTGTTTTATGTTTTCCAAACACGTGCACATTCATAGATTTTTTTTATTTATATAAAAAAACACCTTTAAAGTATTTTTTGAGCAATTGTATTCCTTAAAATTCAACCGCTCTGCACAACGGCAGAGATGTTCTACTGATTCTGAGGAGGAAAATCCACCAAAAGACGTGCACAAGAGCAAACTCCACAGCAGATCCAATCAGGGTTGGGGTCAATTATAATTGTAATCATGTAATTGATAGTCAATTACAATTATGACGTAATTATAACTGTAATCATAATTGGAAAAAATATGTTGCTGTTGTAATCACAATTTAATTGTAAATGAGTTCAGATAATTAAAATTCTATAAAAACTCTAATTTACAATGTAATTAAACTTAAAATAATAATCAAAGATTATACTGATAGAAAAAGCCCACACCAATATATATAAAATATTATCATGGACTAGGAAGCTAAACAAAGTAACCAAGATATTAAAAACCAATTAAATGTTAAATAACATTTTTTTAGTCTATTTTACAGATGATTTAAGACGTGGGTCAAACTGAGCCGTTATCATTAGAGATGCTAACAGAAAGCTAACAGAAGATAAACAATACATTTTATGGGCTTATTTATTAAAGGCTCAGTAATAGTGATTAATTGAATTTCAACTTTAGTAATTGAGAACAATTGTAATTGACTTTCAAGGGGAATATCACAATTGTAATTGAAAAATTGCTGGTCAAAGTAATCGTAATTTAGTTGTACTAAACAATTTGAGATGTAATTAACCCCAACACTGGATCTTAATGCACTGCTGCGGCGTGAAGGAGGTCACGTGGCGCCGAGCGTTTTCTTCCTGAGGAGCGACTCTGTAATATACGCACATGATCCGTTTAAAATTAAAGTGCACGATGAACCCGTTCACCTCTCGTGTACGCTCACCTTCAGTCTTTTTGCCGGTGGTGACCTGCTCAGGTGTTTGGTGGGCGTGTCCGTGTGGTTGGACTGCTGCATGAAGTCGTAGCTAAACACGGACATTTCCAGAGAAATGTCTTCGTTACTGAGACACAAAAAAAAACAACCAGTTAGAAAGTGACCAGGATGTAATCAATACACTGGCTGTTATAAATATCATACTAACATATATTACTCATACTATGTCTGATGTCAAAATCATATATAGGGCCCACATTAGATAGTATGAAAAGATTGAGTACAGGATAAATAACCAGATGTATACTATATGTTTTAAGTCTGCACGGTGGGCACACCAGTCATACTCAACCGTCCCATGATGCATTGCGAGCAGAATGTAAAATCGTCCTGGGAACAACTTCAATCTAAAAATCAAACAATCAAAAATAAAAGCATCTCTTCTTGTCTTCCATTAGTTTTTAACACTTATGTAAACAGGGCTTTTGTTTTGAAACTAACAGGAAGTTTTGTCATTAACACAATAAAGGGTCTCCAAAAATCTCTGAAATGTGGGAATAAAATGAGTTTCTGTGAGTTTTATGGATCAAATGACAACATATTGATATTCTGCTTCACATGTGTCAAACACGTGGCCCGGGGGTCAAATCCTGCCCTTTGGAGCATCCAATTTGCCCCGCAGGAGAAAGTAATAATGACAGAGAAAACATGAATCATTGTTTTTTACCGGTGTTTATGTCGCATGATTGCATCAATTTTAATGTTAACTGTTGGAAAAAAACTAAATTCTTCCAAAATCCTGACATTTTCCTCAAATTATTACTATTTAGAAATTGGTCCCAAAATCTGGGAAATTTCAAGTGAAGATCCTGTTGGGACTGATATCTGTCACTTATTGTCGGTTTCTTACATATTTAGTATTTTATGTAATGTAGAAGCATAAACTAGGACAAAAATGCTGTAATGACTTGTTTTCCAGCAAAAAAATCTGTGGCCCTCTTGAGGTCAACCTGCTCCGTATTTGGCCCCTGAACTAAACTGATTGTGACACCCCTGCTCTACTTTGTCACTTTCTCACTTAAAGGTTTTCAGAACTTTCAACGGTGGAGAAATATATAAATATTTAGCCTCAGTGTGATTCAGCTTTTTGTCGTAGGTTCCAAATGCATCTTGGGAAACTTGGATGTCTACTTCAATGAGAACAGTCCCCAGACTAATCACACTAATAGTATATAGTAGACAGGATATACTCATTGAGTGTGTAGTACATTAGTGTGCAATTCTAAACACAGACTGTCTTCTCCAGCAGCTGTTAGCGCTGCTAGCTAGCCTAGCTTACCTCTCTGGGATGACTATATGATTAGAGTTCCCGTAGGTGGGGGTCTCCTCCCGGCTCCTCTTCTGGCTCCTGGTCATCCTGGGGCTGGGGGGCGGCGACGTGCCGTTGGTGGTCTGCGTGCCGAACTCCTCTATGATGATCTTGGGCGACAGCGGGAACGGATCCCCGTTAGCCGCTAACAGAATGCCTCCTGTGGCTTCCTGAGGGACCGCGCTCACGTCCACACCTGTATCCTGATTGGACGGTTCCTGCACCTCTAAGGTGTTGCCATTGCACACCGTCGCCTGCTCGTCGGTCAGCTCGGGCTCTGGTGGGCTCGGGTTTTCTTTGGGGGACGGGATGTTGGACTCTGGCGAGACGGGAGACATAGTCACGTCTGAGACGGGGCTGATGCCGCATGCGGCGGGCTCTCCGTCGTCTTTCGTGCTCTCCTCTTCAGCTGCAAAGGCGCCCGTCTGATCATCCGTCTGGTCGCCCCCGTCCGTGCCGCTGGGCACCGACTCCGCCTCGTTACCGCCGTCTTCGTCGTTTTCATCTCCTGTGGAAAACCCACGTGCAGAATGTTTAGTGTGAGAAGAAACCAAACGGATGTTTCCGTCCCAGCTGCCGACCTGCTCCAGCCTCAGTGCTGGCTTTGATCTCTTCATCGATGTCTGGGTCTGAAGACTCATCCTCCTCATCATCATCCTCTTCATCTTCCTCCTCCCCCTCCTCAGCATCTCCGTTCACTGCTTTCTCACTCTGTGAAGGTGAAAAGTCCTGCGTTAGAAAACTAGGGCTGTCACTTTAATTGCGATTAATTAATTACAGGTAAAAAATAACGCCGTTAATCACTTTTTCTTTGCTTTCCAATCTGAACAGCGCGGAACCTCATTTCAAGAGTTCACGGTATAAACATAATACTGATGCACAGACAACAATACAAGACGGGAAACTCTGTTTATGTCGTCATTAATTTTGGCTTAAATAAAAACATGGGATGGAAAACAAAAGCCCAGTTGTGCAAATTGGGCAAGAACATTTTCCGACCATGTGCTAACTTATAGTTCTGATGTTTTATTTCATTTGTATTTTCTATTATTTGGAGATTGGCAAAAGTACACATCAATATTTCCCTTGATGGTCTAAACCATGGCTGTCCAATTTGTGGCCTACGGGCCGAAGTTGCCTCAAGCGATTAGTTTTGGCCCACTGCCCGAAATAGTTTATTTTTTGTTTTTTAAAATAAAATAAAAATAAGTAGTACAGTGATTCCTGTAAAATGTCTGCGTTTTCTTTGAAAAACGCTATATAAAAATGTCTTTGGAGACATTTAGATGTTTCATAATTTTATGCTATGAAACACAAATAAGTGTTCTTTAATTTCAAAACTACTAAGTGTTTGTTTAGCACAGTTAGGTTATTGGCATATTTAATTTTATGCACCGGAACATGAATGTTTTGGAGCGCGGCCCTCCACTGACATTAATTTTTGGCCCTTCAATGAAAAAAATGGTCTAAACTCTCTTGACAGCACTAATAAAATCCTCCGTTTTACCGCTTTGCTCTTGTCGTCTTTGCCTCGCCGCTTGCGCTTCTCCTGCTCCTTGGTGTCTTCCTGCTTGTCGGCGTACTTGGAGATGACCTCGTCCAGACGGGACAGCGCCACCTCCCTGTTGTTCCTCAGCCGTCTCTGCAGCGTGGGGTTGGACAGCGCTGGGTCCATGGCTGCAGGAGGAATCGAGGAAGTCATTAGATTAGGGTGACCATACGTTGAGCTCCAAAAAAAGAACTCAACTTGGACCAAACCCGACGGTACACTGGGTTTTCTTGAATCTACCTTGCAACGGCAAAATACAATAGAGTAGATAAATATGTCGTTATCCATAAAAATACATTTCTGTCTTTAAAACAAAGACTTAAAACAATCTGATATCGGTGGTGACTCAAGTCAACCCCCTTTATTAGGAATTACAACAATCTGTCCTTGGATAATCTCATAAACCTTAAAATCTCTGTCATTGAAACATCTAGAACCTATAACAAAACCTCAAGAACATTAACTAATCATTAAATATACACATCAATAAATAACTAACCTTAACTTCCTATAGGAGAAGTTTCTCTTTTAGTCTCTCTTCTTTTTGCTCCGTGTGAAGATTTTGTCAAAACAAAGCGTAACCTCCAATTATTCCATCACGTATGATTAAATTACTGTATTGTAATTACTGTCAAACTAATTTTAGTTTAGGGGCCAAATACGGACCAGTTTGAGCTTTAGTGGGCCAAAGGTTTCAGGACAAATTCTACTTTAATGTGCCCTGGTTTGTACTTCCACGTATAAATGATAAATGAATGATGAGTATATCAGTCCCTGCAGGATCGTCACTTTCATTTCCCTGATTTTGGGAAATTTTAAGGAATACATTGAGGAAAATGACAGATTTTCCAAAAAATTGAGAGTTCTTTCAACAATTAGAGATTAAAAATGACTGTCATCATGTGATATAAGAGTTGAAAAACTGAGCTCTGCAAATATTGTGGATTTTAATTAAATGTTTTTATTTTGAGGGGCTGAGATATCTACAACTTAATTAGTTGGATCATTTACAAAATGCTTTTTTTCCCCCCGATCGTTTTTACTTTCTCGTGGTGGAATTTCTCCAATAGAGCAATTATTAGCGGAGTTATGGTCATTTGCGTTCAAGGTCCCTGGTAAAACCTGATATTTTCATCTATTTATAAAATCCTGCTGGACGGTCCGGTGTCGCGTACTGTTTGCATCGTACTGAGATTTTTGCTAAAAAAAAAATGTATTTTTGTTTTGAAAGTGAACGGACGTGTTTGATTTTGTTTATTGGATCGGGTTAGGGTTAATCTCAGTACATGACACCAGATAAGACGTGAAGGAACATGTCCGGACAAATCCTGATGTATGGTCTCCCTAGATTAGACTAAACACCCATGAAGGACTAAGAACAGGTCACACAGAACTCCAATTCAGAAGCAACAAACTCAACCTTTTTCTCAAACTTGGCGGTCTGCCCCCTCCAGTGTGAGTCTTACCCGGCGTGTAGTCGTCGGTGAGGGTGGAGCCAAAGTTGTAGACCAGGTCGAGGTGCCGTCGCTCCTGCATGCGGCTCCCGGTCTCACTGAAAACATCCCGCGCGATGGTTTCCAGCTCCCTGTCGCTCAACTTCAGGCTGTGGCGCTTGTTGGCGTGCGACACTTGATTGAGGATGTCGGCGTAATCCGGGGGGTTGCTCCGCGCCTCGGGGCTGTTGATGAAACGCCTGATCTGACAGGAGGAGGGAAGGAGGACGCATTATTTAGCACCATATTCCTCTTTGTTTACCAAAAGGACTTCTATTCTCAGGATTTGTTTGATTTTCTCCATTTACAACTGTTTTTCTCCTCTTTCTGTCAACAATAGGTTTACTTTGGCATCTTTAACTTTTCCTGATTGTTTAGAGCAACCAAGAGCAGCACAAGTTGTTATTTTGACTAAAAAAGCTGTTAAAATGATCTAAAAATCAGGCTGAATGTTTCACTCCAATAGAAAACAAAGGGATGTTTACAGGCAGTGGGGCCGTGTGACATCATCAATCACGTGATTTCAAGATGGAGGAACACAGGCTCTAAACTGTTAAGTAGTCCCATTTTTAATTAAATAAAAAGAATAAATAAGTTGCAACATAATGCATTTTGTTAGGCATAAATCTTCTAATAAGTACAGTTTAAAGATTTTAGGCCACATTTGTAAAAACAGTGGAGGATCCCTTTAAGATCTGTTCTGTTTACATGCTGTAGTTTTTTATATTATGATGTATATCGTCTCTTTAAGATGAGATTTTTGACTCAAATCACAACAATCTTTTTTTAATCTCAAGCACGAGCTCCAACAACAGTGGGTGAAACACATAAAAAATAAGGTCATAATGTTTCTAAATGAGTTCCTGAGTTTCTCTGTGTGAAGGAAGATGATTTTCCAGGAAAAACAAATAAAAGTTTTAATGATAATGTTGGTTAAATATGAGATAATGATGTTTGCATTAAATAAATGTAAAAGTTTGGACTTCTTGTGACCTTGGAGCTCGGGGGTTTTTAACCGACACACAAACCACATCTTACTCGTCTGTTGATCTCTGGGTAACGGGTGCCACGGTAAGGGATCTCCTGCTCCATGACTCGGCCCGTTAGGACTCTGCAGCCTTTCAGCTCACACAGCTTTTCATAAATCTTCATCATCTGGAAAATAAGACCACATTGATCACATTCATGTGTTTGAATATATATTAAACGAGCAGATAAAAGCTCCCGACCGCTACCTTGCGTTTCAACTTGTGCTCCTGGATGTACGTGGAGTCGTCCGCCCCCATGTCTTCTAGACTCATCTCAGACTGCTGCAGGCGGGAGATCTCCTCGTTGTAAACCTTCAGCAGGTTCTCCAGATACGCAATCTGAGATCACAGATCACATTTCTTTTGAGATTCTGATATTTAAAATAACTAAATGCCAAACCCACTTTTTTCTGCTGAATACATATGTATTTGGATATTAAGTAGTGCTGTTGATTGATCCTGGTCCAACTTTTAACATTTTAGTAAAAGTATTTGACTTTAGCATATTAAGTTGTAAAACGTCATTTACTGGCCTCTAAGGATTGAACTATTACAATTGATTTTTGCTATTGGCTGAGATGGATTATTTTCGTGCGTCAACTGTCACTGTTGGCCCCGCCCCTCCTATAAAAGCTGAGGAGGGTTTCCTCCAATCATAGCCCTCAGTGAGCATTGATTGCAGCGGTGTTTTTGATTTTGTGCTTCTATAAAGAGCAGATTCTGGTCTAATCAGAGCTATGTGTGTATTTACAGATGCATTGTGTGTGTTTCACTGTCTGTCTCTGCGTGTGCGTGAACATGCATGTACTTATTGCTGCGGTGTGTGTCTTTATATGCGTGTTTGTGTTCTGAGGCTCATGGTGGGAGTAGTTCAAGGACTGTTTGTGAGTAATACATAATCTGTGGGGCTGTGTGTACTTATGCTCGTGGGCTGTGTATTGTGTGTAGTAGTTGAGAAGACGGCGCTCTGTCACTGCCAGCACTGACTGGCTGCCTGAGTGGGCGTGTCTTACTGCATCATTACTAATGCCCAAACTCTGGGCATTTTTTGAATGTCCCTCCTAGTGACAGCTCAGCAGAAAGCAGGGGTTTAGTTACTATTTAAGCTTTGGTAAAGACAGGAAGTAGAATCATTGAGGACTCACCTGCTTCCTGGAGGCTTTCTTCTCTTTCTTCTCGGCCTGTTCTTGTCCCTCTTGATCGTCGTCTGCGTGCGTCCGCTGTTTCGAGGTGGAAGCCCGTCCGTCCTCTGCTGGTGACGCTGCGGCTCCTTCCTCCTCCTCCGTCTTCCTGTTGGTCTTGTCTTTGCTTTTGAGCGTGACAGAGGTAGTTGGGACAGGGGACAGCTTGGTCAGGGACTGCCTCCGCTTGGCCGAGTGCTGCTGGAGCACGGTGCACAGTTCATGGATGTAAACAAAGGTTTTGGAGAGTTTGGCCTGGGCCCGAGTCAGGCATCGGCCCAGCGTGTTTCTGAACCCCACTGAGGACAAATAGTCCGGACAGGCCTTGTCGTGCTTGTTCTGGAGGAAGGTCAGAACATTGGGGCAGTCCTTGGTTAAGGGTGTGCAATGCTCCACAAACTGTTGGAGCGGACAGGAGAGGAAAGAAAGGACAAAACAGCATTAACGCCATAGGACAGACATGGAGGAAACGTGAACGTCAGCTATTTTTCTTTTCCTCATTTTTTGGTAAGGCAGCACATTTAATCGAATTTTAATCGTGATTTTGGTTGCCACGATTAATTTAACCTGACCATCAGCAATATTTACAATTAAAATATGGGATCTACTGCAAATCAAATCAGACACTTTCTCAAGCATTAGTCAGCGGCAGCTTTGAGTCATTTGGTGGATTGATGTGAGCTGTAATTGTTTCCAATGAGTTGCATTCTGTAATAGTGCATTTATTCAATTAACCCTTGGTACATTTTAAATTCTTGGGTTCATTTCTTTTTTTAATGGTATAATTTTGTTTTAAAGCTTAATTTTGCACTGTAAACTGTTCATATATTGTGTTTTTTTTAAAGTAGTGCAAAAGAAATACGGATTTTTTCCCAACATGATAAATAATCGTGATTACAATATTGATCAAAAACAATCGTGATTATCATTTTGGTCATAATCGTGGAGCCCTACCTTGTGGCTACGTCATACTTTTAAACAAAGTATACGTGTTGGTATCAATTAATTAAAGTAGAGGTCGACCGATAGATGTTGGATTTTCAAAGGCTGATGCAGATACCGATTTAAAAAAAAAAAAATAAATAAAAAAAATAAAAAATCGGCCAATATACTTTTTTTTTTTTTTTTAAAGCACATGGATTATGAAAGACAATTTAAACACAAGATATAAATGTATATATTACAAATTAAATACACCAATAGAACTCTTAACATTTATTGAACTTTAAATATACCTGTACACAACATAGTAAAACAAAAAGTACAGGACAGGTAAGTAACAGTAAAGCACAACAACAATATACAATGTGCAAGTAGTCGGTTTAAACTATTTCAAGCTTCTTTCTTAACTTAAATCTAGTAATTAAGTTCACAAAATATTTCAAAATATACAATCAAACAGAAACCTGAAAAGTGGTTAGGATAATGATATTTGATCAGGCACTATTATATTATATTCTTATCCTTTTATATCGGCTTTTTATTTGTAAACCTATTGGCTTCTACCTCTCCCATACACATGCTATTATTATTTCTTTTTTTGTTGTTGTATATTCATACATCAGATTGGATGTTTTAATGTTCTTTCCTTTAATGGCTAATCTAAAGTGCTAAATAAATTTAAATAATCCAACAGTAATCATATTACAAAATAAATAAATATAACAATATAAAAATAACTAAAATATCAGCTCATTCAGATAATTCTAGGGCTGCCAACTTTGGACGTTTAAGCAACTAATAGGTCGATGCCGTCGTGGTCGACCAGCAATGGTATCAGTTTCAATACCATTTAAAAAAAAAAAAAAATGCAATGCACTTATATAGGCAATAAGGATTAAATATCAAATAGAATCATGTTTAGGAATTAAATAAATTCAACGTCAGCAACAGCTGTGAGTGCGTGCTGCGCTGCAAAAAAAGTGTTGCGCATCAGCTGTCAGTGCAGCGTGCTGTCCTCAGAGCAGAGAGAACACATTGAGACACAAGAACATGGATTATCCTTATATTTCATACGGGGCACACTGCGCACCTGTGTTTAACGTGTGATTGTTTCCATGAGCGCTGATCTGATGTTGACATTAACAGTTTATTAATAAAAGCAGGCTTACCACTAAACCAAATGTAAATATGTCATTTGTATGAGAGAAAAATAGGTTTTAATTGTCGGTTTCAGGTCGGGCTCTGATATAAATACCCGTCTGTCAGACCTGTAGGTTCGACTTTTGCTTTGTCGGGTTCTGTTCAAAGCTTAAATAAGGTTCCTATCTTAAATGGTCTATGTTTAAAAGCAAATTGGCACCACAAAAAACCACAACTAAATATTTGTCTCTCTTTTTCCTCGTCCTCCTCTGCACCTGATCATTCATTCTCCGTTTTTTTTTTTTGGGTCAACTAATCGCTACCTGAGCCATAGTCTTGGTCGACCAACCATGTCCTTGGTTTACTACAGCTCAATTTGATCTAAAACAAAAGCTTTCTTATTCAGTAAAAATAAATAAAGACTTCCAAACAAAATTTAAATGAACAGCATAAATACCACAAGAAACTAAATATTTTGCTGTACACAATCAAAGCAGCTTTAAAAACACAAAACCTACAACCATCAGCTCTCATAACACTTGTTGAATATGGGTTTTTAAATAAAAGATAGATTAATGAAAGAACACACGCATGCGCAACTCTCAATTTCGTTCGGCGAGCAGTGGTCGTGTTCCTGTCGTTTAATTATTACGAAAAACAATAGATTTTGACCATTTATGAATTGTTAAGGAATCGTCACATGTAGAATTGCAGTTAATCTAATAAACGATGTATCGGCACACTTCTAACGTCATCTCACCTCTGCAAACAGCTTCTCGTTCTCCGCACAGATCACATTAGCGTCCTTCGCTACGGTGAAAGGCGATTGGCTGATGTGCGTGGCCACAGGCAGCTGGGCTTTCAGCGGCGAAGTCTTTTTGGTCTGAGGTGTGGAAGACGGCGTGGAGGCGGAGCAGCTGGGCTGAGGAACGTCCTCGTCATCCTCGACAATAATAATGGTATCTGCCATCGAGTTTCAGAAGTGGATGAAAATCCTGAGCGTTCGATGCTCCTGTCGGTGACACGCAGGGAAAAAAAAGTCAATAATATTGTAACAGGAAATCAAAGAAAACATTATTGTCAATTCTGACGTGCAGACAAGAAGACACACAGGAGTCAACAATGTGACTCGTTCTATGGTGTAAACCTACCGAAAACAGAGAAAATAAAAGAAATTACCCTTTTAAAATATGAAATTAATGTGTAAATTACCATTCTACATTAGTAAACATAGAAAATAAAATGTTTTTTAATAAAATGTATAATAAAAGTTAAAGAAATGTACAGGTAATGAAATGGAATATATATATCAAAATACTAAATATGAAAATAAACATGGAAATGAATGCATAAATATGATAAATACAATGAGAACTTAACCCAAAAATTAAAAACAGTCATTACTCAGAAGTTAAAGTTAATAAGAATCAAAGAAAACACACAAATCATCAGTTAATTTAATAGATGACGTTTGAACATTTATACATAATTAACAAAAAAATAAGCAATACATGAACTACTACAGGAAATGGAGGAATGACATCACAAAACAATGTGTGACAAATATTATTCAACGATGCTTGAGATATAATGAAAAAACAAACGTGCTAGCTTTTTAGCTTTAAATACAATTAAGACCACCAAAATAAAAGGTACAAATATTATAATCCTGTCTGAAAGGAAGGTCTATGTTGACACTCTTTATCAATGTGGGAAACGTAACATTGTTCATGTATGATAATAAATAACATAATAAAAGTTAAGGAAATTTACAGATAATGAAAGGGAATACATATGAAAAGAAATAAGTATTCAATTGGAAATTTCTGCATAAATGCAATGAGAACTAAACCCATATATATAGTCATTACTCAGACGTTAATGTTAATCACAAGAATAAAAAAAAACAGAATAAGAAACACAAATCATCGATTGTGTTTAAATATATATCTATTAAATAATAAATATATAAACTAAATTAAGCACTACATAAGCTACTGGAGGAAATGGATGAATTACATCACAAAACCTCTGAATTGTGGTAAAACACAATTCTGACATGATTTAAAAAATAAAAAAAAAATAAAAAAAACATGCTAGCTTTTTTAGCTCAAAATCAAACCACCAAAATAAAAGTAAAAAATATGATAATCCTGTCTGACAGAAAGCTTTATGTTGACACACTTTGTCATCAATGTGGGAAACGTAGTAACATTATTTATTTATGATAACAACAATAATACACATGTTTAGATGAACTAGCTGCTGTCCTAAACTATGTAGCGTTAGCATATCTATACTGTCAACAGTATTTGTGTGCGTGTTAGAAGACATATTATTTTTGTAGTTGCTTACTTGTGTTTAGTGACAAGATTGTGATTAAAGTGAAACTAAACTCAGACTTTACGCTACGTCATGAAATTTGTTGGTAAACAGCTGTTTTCTGTTCGTAAACTGGCATTGTTGTACAGGAAACACAAATGTTACGAGACGCTACAAGAACTGACTCACCGGTAGTTTAGTAGACGTTTCTTGTAGTAACAAAGAAGGAAATCGTTCTCCCGCGACACATAACTAGGATCCTGTTAGCGGCTAGCCGTTAGCATCGTGTGGAGGGCTCACACTTGACTTAGAAAGAGTTAAAAAAAAACAACGCAAAAAGGATAAAATGGCCGTGTTTCAATTCAACGACCACGACGACACAGACTTCGTGGAGAAATTTGGCAGCTTGTTTTAAATCAGTTACAACAACACGCTGTGGTTCTTAGCTCTGCGAGCGACTACCGCGCTACAAAAGTAACCGCTACAGACGGTGTGCCAACATCAAGGCCTGCCATTGGTCCACACAACGTTGAGCGTCAATAACGTCGTTGCTCATTGGAGAACTAGTAACGACGTAGAATGTTGACGTATTTACGGGATAAAGTCATACAAAACACAATTTATGTTGTTTAAAACTGATTAAACGTTTTAAAAGCACCCCATTTATGTAAAGCTGAACGAAAAACACGCATTCTGACGAAAAACAATATCAGCATATAAGGCACATAGAGAGAAGATCAATTTTGTAACACACATTATAGACTCGGTGGAAATATCAATGTTTTTACCAAAAAATAAAATATATGTACTTTTTTAAACACTAAAAATTACAAACATTTCTGAGGAAAATTGATTTTACCACCAGAAGTGATAAAGATATATATTTTAAAGTTATTATCTTTAATGTACATCATGTAAATCTTGTGTCAGGATAGCTTATATCTATATATCTATTCACGAGTTAAAGTAATACAACACAAAATTAATGTTGTTTAAAGCTATTTAAACATTTAAATAGCATCCCTTTTATTTAAAGCTGAACTAAAAGTACACATTATGACGAAAAACAAATTCCAAAAGCAAATCTATCTATAAAAGCAAGGAATTTCTGTCTGTGTCTCAAATATCTCTGCGGTTCCGGGACAGAAAGAGCTGAAACTTTCAACATGGCTGCTGCATGGTTCAAGGGTGTGTACAGTTGACCGAGTTAGAGGCATCCTCTGGGCTCTCCTCATTGGTCAGCCCGTATACACGGGCTACGACAGGCGGCCAGGCTGGTCAAAGCCAGGTGATGGAAATCAACCCCTATGCAACTCAAAAAATGCAAACATAGAGAGGCAGCTAATGCAAATATTAACCCTTGCCTGTCTGGTTGAATTGTGACGTTAGAGGTTGTTTTCTGTTTTAAAACAAGTTCAAATGATCTTTGGACCAAAATTTTTATTTGAGCAGACGATACTGCATTTTATTTATTTTTCTTTCCTTGTGGTGGATCAATGAAAATGCTGTAAATTGTTTATTGTTGTTGAGAGAAATCTGGCAGATTTCAAAATGTTTACATTGCACCACTTGATTAATTATTATTTATTGATGTCAATTGATTTTATTGTATTTTAAACTGTTTTTAAGTTTAGATTTTTTGATCAATATAAATCAAACATTCAAGCTTATTACCTTGATTAATCCACATTATTTAAGTGTGGCGGCTCAGCTCATTCTTCTTCTGCACGTTTGATTTTTGAACTCTTCAACTCAGTAGGTCAATCTTTATTATTCAATCACAAACACTGCAGCTTGGTCTTAAATGGGCTAGACATGTAAAATAAATAAATATATATATAAAGACCAAAGTATTTTTCTCCTATTCTGATATATAATCAAAGGCCTTTTTGCATCATTCAGACGTAAAATCAGTATTTTTCTCCTGTTCTGATGCATACCAAGATGTATTGATCTATCTTACTCAAGTACGAGTAAGTCATACATAAAATACTCAAGTATAAGTAAAAAAAAATAGCAAAATTAAATAGAACTCACAGTAAAAGTTACTTGTTACTTTCACCCCCTATGTTTATTTTGGTAATAAATATTGCCACGGTTCCCTTGCATACAGTTAATGTTGCGACATTAACATCTCATGTATAAACTTAAAAAGGAAGGGACATAATCTTAATTTATTTTCCACAAAGGCATCTGTATAAAATAAAAGTTGTCAAAATGTACTATTTTTTTAAATAAATAAAATTAAAAAAAATCCTCAGGCCTAAATAATCTCCATTCAATACATTTAATCTGATTGGTCGGCTATGTCTGGTCATTTAGTTTTTTTTAGTTTCACAATATTTGTTGATCATTTTAAAACAAAATATTAATTTACTCAGTAACGATTGGGTGTAGAAATGAAACAAATTAGTTCTTTTAAAACATACTTAAGTACAATTAAAATTACTGATTTAGAGATATACTCAAAATTACAGTAACGTGGGTACTAACCAAAAACCATTTTCTTTGCATTATTCTGACTTATGAGTTATTTTCCCCCGATTGTGCTGATGTATAACTTTGCACAATTGTAATTAATTATCAGTTATGCAATTACAATCATATTTGACCCTAACTGAGCTTTTTGCTGTCATTTTAGGGAACGTGTATTAACATACAGGTAATTACCAATACCGTAACATTCGGCAGTGTGTTATAAACTTCCTATTTGTTGTCTACATTTCTCTTCCTCTTCATTATGTATTTATTACGTAACATCTTTGGAATGTGTTTGTGTTTCTGTAGAAAGATGGATTGAGGAAGTAAATGTGTTTTTAGTTTTGGAAAGTTTCACGTTAACACACAAATGAAGGAGAAAGGTTTGACAAACAGCAGCTTTATTAACCACAAAGAAAACGCCATTTTTCTTTACCACCATTCCACATTATACTAGTAATGCATAACAATTAAAATCTGATGTATGAAAAGACTTCAAGATTGAACTTATTTATTTAAATAAATAAGTATTTATTACTTACTTTTAAGTCTTTTAAGTTAAGTTTAGCCTTTTAAGTTATTTTTCGTCGCTCAAAAGTGAAAGTTGGGGTGTGATTATAATGAGAAACAGTGATTCAGTTACAGTAGTACTGTTATTTACAGAATAGCTCCAATGATGATGCATTATAAATTAACTAACACCAGCCCTCTACCAGCATTTCAATAAGCACAAAAAGAAGAGTTAAAAAAAAATCACTCAATAAAACCAGAGAACTTTGAAAATATGAACACCATTTCTAATAAAAACAACTTATGATAACAAACTTTTTGGATTAACTGAAGCTAAAATCTCTCTAGATTTAAGACAAAGTACCAAAGCTTTCTATGATTTAGGAAAAAAAAAAAAAAAAAAAAAAACCCTCCTGACATCAGATTTGTATGACGAGAGAAAAACTGGTCCAGCGTCTCGCTTTGAATCCTTCGACATACGTTGTTTTTATTCGTTTTTCTGAGAATGAGACAAACGGTGAAAACAAATCGGTTATGTTTAAAGGTTCCATGTATGTTTCATTTTACCTTTTGTTGCGTAGCTGCCTCGTCTGATCCTGAACAGAGTGAGAGAGGAAACAAATGACGTCCTCTGTCTAATCTCATATACATTAAATGACTCATGGTCACACCAAAGTAACCACAAAGGAAAATGTAACGAAGTTTTGTTGTTACCTGAGCCAGAGAAAGACCAGGAGACGAGTTTGATGAGTCCGTAGAGAACCAGGGCCACGCCAACCATTGCCATGGAGTCTTCAATAGAGGGAGAACTGAACCCTGAAACAGTGATTACAACAGATGTTCATCCAACATGCTAAACACTTACAAGAACAATAACATAATGTATTAACTTTGTCTTTTAAAGCAGTGGTTCTCAACCTTTTCAGCCCACAACCCCCAAAATAAAGGTTCCAGAGACCTGGGATCCCCCCTGTACTTGAAGGTGATTGACAACCTTATTTATTTATCTGAATAATATCCACTATTATCCGGGAACTTTATTATTATTTGTGCTGTAGTATAAAGTCATCTTAATGATGTAAATCCTTGTTTTAATTAGAAATAAAATGGGTTAAAAGTGACCAAAAATAATGGAAAAAATGGTGAAATGGGACTTTTAAAAACCACAAAAATTGGTTAAAAGTTGCAAATTAGAATGGCCAAAATGAACAAAAAAAGTGGTAAAAAAAAGTTTAAAGTGTCAATTTTGGCTTAAATGTGGCAGAAATGGGGGGTGGGGGGCAAACCATTCATTTAAACTGGCAACAATGGGTTTGACAAATTGTGAATGTGGCGAAATGAACAAAAAAGGCATTATATATGGTGAAAATAGGTTAAAAGTGACAGTAATGGGTCAACATTAAAAAATGGTGGAAAGGGTTTATAAGTGCTGAAAATCTCTTGAGAAGGGGAAAAATGTGCAGAAAAGGCATTAAAATTTGATGGAGAAGTGGCAGAAATGGAAGTAATGTAGCAAACATGTATTAAAAGGAACAAATATATGGCAAGAAAATCAGGAAATCAAACTATTTTTAACCAACTTACCAATGAGGTTGATCTCGACACTGACCCGCCGTGTTCCTCCAGGATGGACGCCCACACAGGCGACCTCCCCTGCCCTCCCCAGGTCGGCCGTGTCCAGCTCCAGCCGGCTGCTCTGGGTGTAGGTGCCGTCCCACAACTGCCTGTGGCTCGACAAGCTGCCGGATCCCAGGACCTTAGTGTTCCCATCTGCGCCTTTGAATTCCCAGTGGAGGTCCAGGGACAGCGGGGCAAAGCCGGAAGCTTCACACTGGATGTTGATGGTCTGTCCTTGGGCAGTGAGAGGCAGAGGGGAGGGGTGGATGGACAGGGATGGAGGCTCTGGGAAAAGGAGGACAGATCAGGAAGTTGGACCACTTCAGTGGACTTCCAAAGTCCAACATTTCCTAAAATATGAAACGAAACAAACTAAAATGGTTTGGTTTTTCTCACCCACGACCTGCAACTCCATGGCGACCTGAGCCTGCAGGTAGGGCAGGTACACGCTGCAGATGTATATCCCGGAGTGATGCACCTTCGCCTCCTGCAGGATCAGGGACGCGTTCCCTCTCCCGTGCAAAGCCTCAAAGTCCAGCGTTGCCCCTTCCTCGCCTGTGTGCGACAGACGGTCGCTCTTCCCGTCGTACGCCAGCACGAGTCGCCCATCACCTCTGAACTGGTAGCGCCATTCCACGGCGAACCCAGTGCCAGTCAGAGGGGATGAAGGGTCGGCCCAGAAGCTGCAGTCCAGCAGCACGGGTGCTCCGAGTCTGGACTGCACCAAGACGGTTTTAGTGGTCAGAGTCAGGATGACTGAGGAACACAGAGAGGAAACGTAAGGTTAAAAAAAACTGGACCGATGAGAGCCAACAGAAAAACTACACTTCCCACAACGTAAACAGACCTGTTACACTTCTACTTCCCACAATGCACCATTTATTTAAAGCGACAGGCCATACCCATCAACAAACGTCCATCATATCCTGTCCAAAATAACGGCTCTCCATAGTTTATGCTTGAAGATATTAAATCCTCCTAAAGTCATTTTATTGTTTTTTTTTTTTTTTAATAAAAATTTGCATATATATTTTTGCTTAGTGGTAATACAATAAACACATTTTCACTGCAGGTAGCCTTGAAGTGTAGTTTTTGTGCGTTACCGTCGTGCTCTTTGGTTCCCGTGGGAGCGCGTGTGATCGCAGAGATGCTCATGGTTTTATCAAAGCTTTGCAGGGCCGTGGAAAGCCAATCGGCGTGCAGGTAAATGGGGCTGAGGGCGGGCTCCGTCAGGGGAACCGCCAATTCAAGGGTGGAGGGCTGCGGGTGTAAAGGGTTGATCTCACACATGGGCTTGTTGGAGGAGCCTCTGCGAGGGTTGAGGGATCGATGGCAGAGGGTAGCGGCAGGGTCTGAGGAAGCAGGAGACGGAACGTCATCCATCATAAATGTACTCAGTTATTGGATCATCCAGACATGTTTCCATTTCCTCCCATAAAGAATATCATCATAATACTTTAATAGATTGAATAACAGTTAATTTGGAATAGATTATAGATATATTTAACACACTTTGCATTTTTGCCACTCCCACACAGTAAAAACACTGAATTTAATCAAATGCATTCAAGTAAAGGAAGCAGGGTTGAGGTAAATTTTAATTAATTCTGTAAATGATAATTAATTACAATTATAGCATAACTGTAATTTTAAAAATCTGTTGCTGTCAAATTTAATTGTAATTAAGTTTAGCTAATTGACTTTGTAATTGTCATGAAAATTCTATGAAATTTTCAACTATAATTTACATGTTGCAGTTCTCTACACATGTAGTAATCAATTATTAAAATAGGTTTCAAATCAAATTTAAAAAAAGAAATTCGATGATAGATATTTGTTTTTAGTTTATTTTAAGAGATGCTAACGCAAGAGGAAGGTTAACTTTCATTAGGTTATTTATTTCCGGCTCAGTAATTGTAACTGAACTTTAGTGAGAACGTAATTGTAATTTGAGGATAAAAATCTATTGTAATTTAATTATAATTGGAAAAAATGCTGGTAACTGTAATCATAATCAAATTGTAATTGAAAACACAATTGTAACTGAAAGATGTAATTGACCCCGACACTGAAAAGAAGTGACAATTTTTCAAAATAAAACGATTGTAAACTACAATAAAAAAGTAAAATTCATTTTGTAAAACTTTTTTTTTGTCTTTGCAGACTGGTGCCAATAGGTCATCAAATGTCTTTTTTTTTAATCTTTTATTGAACAGCTCGAAGACAGATGACTAATAAGAGAATAATCAATAAAATCTAATAAAAGATCAAGAAATATCTTTCAGTCCCAGGACCGGTACTGATCTGCGGCCCGGTGGTTGGGAACCACTTCTATAGTCTAATCCATTACTTAGACACAGACTGAGTGATTTTTTTATATTTATTACTTCTTTACCATGAAGAGGTCACACCTGTTATGTTTTCTTCTCACCTGTGACAAAGTACAGTCTGTCTGGGTTGACTTCAAGTGGTGCATCATGGGATTCTGCTCTGTGACTGTCGGCATGTTTGTGGACATAAAGGAGGGATTTATCTTGGTTTGGACCTCCGGACAATCCTCCGCTGACTTTCTCCTTCATAAACCAGCACTCCAATACTGGACAGCTGCCATGGGCTTCAGCTGTAGGAATAACGACAAGAAAACCACACACACGGTTCTGATTGTATCTATTTTAATGGGTGCCCGAACGCAGAAGATATGACGTAAAATGTTGAAATGCATTGAAAAACATAGATATAGGCAATAACATGATGGAAAAGCATTGAAAGTTGAAATAAGCTCAAAAAGTTGCAGAAAAGTGAAAAACATAAAAAAACAAGATGGAAAATATTGAGACGGGTTGAAGGATTTGGAACAAGCTAAATAAAGTAGAAAAAGAAGGTTGAAATGGCTGAAACATTATTAAAAAAATTAAAAAAGCTGAAGGTTAAAGGTTTAAAAATTAAAAGAAAATTTAGAAAGTTTTTTAAAACCTGAAGAGAGTTGAACTAAACATTTTTTAAATGAGTTGGAATAGCTGACACTGTTTTCATAAAGGAGATAATTATCAAAAATAGCAGAAAGCTTAAGAAAACATATGCATGCACTAAGAGAACATGCAAACTCCACACACAAATGTGGATTTAAAAGATAAAATAATGGGTGAAAGGTTAAATAATGTACCACTGATTCAGTACCACCAACCGTTGTAATATTTGATTCGCAAATAAATGAGAAATTGACTTTCATTTTTTTTTTTTTTACTTTTGGGGCCACAAATCGAAAATTGGGCTGTGAACGTCGATGCGTTCACATCCATAGATTATAGCTACCAAATTTCAGCCTGATCCGTAAACGAATAACAGAGTAGCGATTTTAACTAATGTACACAACAAGAAAAAGAAGAAAAAACAAAGTGAGTGACGTTTTGAGTCCTGTAGCCCGGGAGAACATGCAACCTCCACACAGAAAAGTGGATTCAACAGTTAGTCAACTGGTATTAAAAGTGTTACATTTAAATAATAATAAAATAGTTTAAACCCAGTAATAATAGATATTTAAATGTATACTGTGCATTTTAAATATTTTACACAGCAATACCACTCCATGCCACAGGGGGTGCTAACCACGCGGATCGCTCTTACTAAACCAAACTTCATTTACAAAAACCTTAACTTTAAATGTTTTTTGTTTCTAAACACGTATCAGTTTTTATAGACATTATTAATACAGCTAGAAACTGATTAGAATATTGTGATAAATTTGGCTGATAAAAACAGACGGTGTGTGTTATGTTTCTCAGGTGTTTAATGTGAAGGCTAACTACAATAATTATCAATAAATTACGCCTTACTCGGTTGAAGCTATTAGTTGTGCAAAAGTTGTCACCTTTTCTTTTAAAGTGCGTTGATAAAATTAAGAGTTGTATTATTTGTGTTGGATTTAGGTGCGTGACTTACCTTGAATAAAGCAGGTAAAGGCGATGAGGGACAGTTTATAGATGGTAGAAAAGCTGGTCATGGTTTTTAGCTGCTATCTGTCGCCCTGTGTTCTGTTTAAACTCACCACACAGACTAAAATGACTAAATCAGACTGGTTTTCCCCTCAGCAAACGCAGCTTATTTTAGTTTCACTTTCACCTTCACTACGCAGTCACACACCCCCTAGGCTAGAAATACAATTATCACTAAAAAATAACTAAAATAATGTAATGCTGTTTAAAAAAAAAGAAGGAAATATAAATGTATACAACAACAACAAAAAAAAACCTGAAACACAAAAGCTTAAAAAGTCGAAAAGATCAACTCAGTCTTTGTTATTCTATCTACCACTAGATGGTGCTGTCTAGTATTACGGCATGATTTTGTCTGTATTCGACATGTATGGCGCAGTGTTTTATTTTCGTTTGCTGGTTATATAATATTCAATCATAATGATTTGTTTTATATCAATTTATGTTGTTCTGAATGTTTCCAGACTAAAAAAAATACATGCTGCTTAATTATTTGGTGGATCATGAGAAGAGGAAAGTACGGAAGAGGATTAGGGCCACTGGAAAAACAAAACAGAGCCAGTAGTAGAAGTAAAAAAAATAAATTTAAAATCACAATTTTTTTTTTTAGTCTTGAATATGAATGTTTTTTGTTTACATTTTTTTTTTCCTGGTCATAATTTTTAGTCTTGATTTAGTCTTTATTTTATTGCTATTTCATCATTATTATTATTATTATTATTATTTTTATTATTTTGTCCTAATGTTTTATTTTTTTTTTTTTTTTGTCTAAACTTTCCAGTCCTATTTTTTTTTTTTTTGTTTTTCCAGTGGTTCTAATCCTCTTCCCGTAGGAAAGCCTATAAGGAAAGATTTAGGAATGGAGAGTGGTAATAATAGGCCAATAATTCACAATTGTAATTTTTTTGTCTTAATTTTCTTTTAGTCTTGATTATGTTTTTGTTAGAATGTTTTTAGTTTTAATTGTATTTTTTTAGTCTTTTTTTTTTTTTTTTTTTTAAGTCTTTATTATTATTTTAGTCTTATTTCTTTTCTCTCAACTGTTTTTTACCAGTCTTATTTTTTTTTTAAACTTATTTATTTTTTATTTCCAGTGGTGTATGATGGCCTGTAAGGAAGGTTTAGAAACAGAAAAGTGATAATAAAATCACCAGCTCTGCTAATAAAGTCCTGCTCTTTTTTTCCCCTTAAGTTCAAAACATTAATTCTAATGTTCATCTTTTATTTTCATGATCTGGCAGAAAAGGTTTTTCAAGTATCAGCAAAGCAAAGCTGAGTCTTAGTTATAGTTTACACCCCTGATCTGTTCTCTGTGTGGTAAACCATCAAACTGAAAGCTAAAGATCACGTGATTTCTTTGAAATGAACAGAGGGAGGAGTCATATTTCATGCCTTATTGTGAAACTCAAACACTATTAGTATCTGCACTTTAACACAGCTGTGGTCTGGAGTAAAAACCCTTTCTGAATGTAGGGGTTGGGGTCAATTACAATTGTAATCACATAATTGATAATTAATTACAATTAATAATTAATCATAATTATAATTTTAAAAATCTGTTGCTGTTGTAATCGTAATTAAATTGTAATTGACTTTGTGAATGTGATTGCCATAAAAATGATATAAAAATTGTCAATTATAAATAAACTGGGGAACCATGTTACAGTTCTATGTACAGTTTCTACAATTTTACCATTTAAAAATAAACCCATTGAAATCAAGGGGTATACAGACACCCACACCATAAATATTAAAACCTATATTTTCATTGATTAGGAAGCCTAACAATTTAACCAAAATATATTAGAAGAAAATTACATGATAGATATTTTTTAGTGCATTTTACAGCTGATTTAGGACCCGTTATCATGAGCGATGCTAACAGAAAGCTAACGCAAAGGGAAGATTAACTTTTATTAAGTTATTTATTTGAGGCTCAGTAATTGTGATTAATTGAAACTTTGTAACTGAGAATGTAATTGTAATTGACTTTCGGAGGATAGAAAAATAATTGTGATTTAACTGTAATTGGAAAAAAGCTTGGTTTTAGCCATGTGTTTCCTAGTGTCATTTACTCATTTTACATAAAACATTCCTGATTGTCAGAGTCTAAATATTTACTGTCACAAATGAAGCGATAAAGACATAAATTTATTATTTGAGCCAGGTAGGGCTCAAATAATAAATAAATATAAGTTTATATATATACCATTAGTCTTTAATTAGAAGGTTTTCACATTTATAAATGAGTTATTACAGTTAATTAATTTACTGCTGATTTAAAGCAATACAAGTTACGTACAAGATTAGTGATTGATCAGTTTTCAATTATTATGGTGTATGCATAATTTGATTTATTTGGTATTTGTATATGAGTTGTTTAATGTGTATTAAATTTAGTATTTAAAAGAGAAAACAGACTTTTTTTTATTTGTTAATTCATTATTAGATTTTTGCTTGGTTTTAAACTGACTGTCCCTAAGGTTGTTTATATCTGACTTGTATCATTGCTTATGTAAAGCTTGTGTTGTTAGAATTAGTTGAAATCAGATGTTTTGAAACTTTTTGTTCTTGTTCCAAAAAAAAAAAAAAAAAAAAAAAAGGCCTTGAAAAAGTTGATCTGACTGAGGATATATTTAACTAAAATCAATATTTAAGGCAATGTAATGTAAGGACATTTAATATAAGGATAGTATGTCTTAAAGAGACAATAAATGAATAAAATAATATTTTATATCAACACGTGTTTTTCTTTCTCTCTGATATAAAAAAACAAAACAAAATATGGCGATACAGTACGTGTTCATTCCTCGCAGAAAACAACTGAGAGCTGCGTAATATGAAACCAAAGTACAAACAGGTGATTATGTGTGTCAGCCATTTCAAAACAACAAAGGTACAAAATGGTAGGTTGTTTTTTTATAGATGTAGGTGTGGCCTATTAAAATATGGCAGCAGCCAGTTTGTCGACACCACCCTGAATCCTGTTGGTCCTCTTCCTCTTCAACACACAACAAACAGTCTCTGTACTAAAAAATACAAAACATGATTTAAAAATGTTTAAACACAAAGCTTTGATGCGTTTTTTTTAGAATGGATTATTACTCATGTTGTGTAACACTATAATAATGTGTCTTTATACTCAATAATTCTGTTATTAAAATATATCCTCAGTCAGGCCAATTTTTGCAACTTTCTCACAACCTTTTCTTCTGACAAACAGTTTTAGAACATCTGATTTCAACTTAATGTTAATCTGACAAAAAAAACACAACCAAGTACGTAAGTGATGAGACAAATCAGATATAAATAAGGCATCAGACTAACACTAAAAGTCAGTTTGACCCAAAATGCACAAAGTCTAAATCATTAACAAATAACATTTATATTTTTAAAAATTCAACTTAATACATGTTAAACAAATCCTGTTTATATAATAACCCCTAAATGATAAAACAATAATAAATAAATCAATAATCTTAAACATATATTGTATTGCTTTAAATCACCAGTAATTGTCATCTTTAACTAACTATAATAACTGATTGTTGGGTTTGTAAATGTAAAACATCTTCTAATTAAAATAAATACTGTAAGATTTAAACTTTTTAAAACTGAGCTTTGACTTATAAAATGTCTTCCTGCATGTTTGTCTGTTTTACTTGAAGACATACTTCTTGTTTACAGCCAACGTGAAACGTCTCACAGTTTAAGTTTCGTTTTGACAACCTGAGATTTTCCCTTTTAGTTGGCGACAGATGACGTAACGTCCTCTGTGAAATCCTATTGGTGGAGAGAAACCAAGAACGTGTTTTTTTTGTTTTTTTTAATCCACCCTCAAAGGGCTTCAGGAAAAAGGAAACAAGAACAACCGCGCCTGCTCTTCTGACGCAGCGTTGAACCTTCGAGATAAATGTGAAAGAAACAAAAACAGCCAAAATGAAGAATTCATTTTGGCTATTTTTGTTTCTCTGCCTGAGTCTGAGTCTGCTGTCTGTTCCTGTAACTTCAGGTAAGTTTGATTTAATCTTAACATGGTTTCTAGAATTGTTTCTATTCTCAGGACATATGTTTTATGTACAAATTATTGAAACAAAACGATTTATTATTGGTCACTGTTTAAAATTATTATTTGATTTTCGTTTTCAAACTGAAAAACTACAGGTTTTTCAGGGTGAAGAAGTGATAAACAAACATTTAAAAATCTGTTGATTTTAAATTTTTGTTCCTACCAAAAAACAGAAACACCAGAGGACAAAACAAAACAAAAAACGCCATTTTTTTTAAATAGGCAATGGCTATCCGTACGTTTGACATTCTATGGTTTTATCCAGAGCTGTTTAGTGGCTCGTTGTTCTACAACAATGGCGGCTCATGAAGCCTCACGATTTGTCCCGGAAGTGAGCAATTTTTTAACTATAAGACGTTTGAATAATCATATTAGATATTATTATTATTTTTATCAGCGTATCTAAACCCATTAACATGTGGTGTTTTTTAATGACCCCCCCCCCCCTTTTTTTTTAAGTGAAAGAAAATTCAAAGCAATACATACTGTATATAATACATATTAACACATGTTTTAACCAAATTAGCATGTTGGCTTTAACTATGTCAAAAAAAAAAAAAGAACAGATAGCTAGCTTCTATAGTGAGGAATACAGATATAAAAAAAAAACACAAATTGAGAACAGTTACAAAAGAAAGGTGCCTTTCAGTTCAGGTTGTCGAAATATGGAACAATCTAAATGATGACATCAATTATTAAGCTCCCTTAAAGACACAGACCACGTGACCCAAATAATTTCTCAAAATAACAACAAAAACACAGAAAAATGACTCAAAAACTCACACAAATACACTGAAAATAACTCCAAAAACACATTAAAATAAGGAAATACCACATAAACAGACAAAATAAAAATTCAAAGCAATACATATTTTATATAATGGATATTAACACAATTTTTAACCAAATTAATGTTGGCCTTAACTATGTCAAAAAAGCAGGTAAGTTGTTTAATCATTAATACAAATTTACATTGAAGGAAAAAATTTATGGGACTACATCAACATATATATGGTGTACTGTATAAATATTGTAAATCAATGCAGTTATTGACAACAAATTACCAAAAATCCCAGTTATGTCACTAGGAATCAATGGATTTGAATGGCCCTCCACTAACTTCCGGGACAAAATTCAGTCTTTATAACAATGTTATAAATTTTCTTTATAACATTGTAGATGTAGATCATTAAGTGAAACTCACTGAGAGGTTGATCTACATTAAAACATCTACTGACGTCTGTAGTAAAGTTCACTGAATACAAACCTGTGGATAATGTAAAGAAGGAGATGATCATTTAAATGAATCCACTTTTAAGGCTCGATTTTTGTTTTATATTGTTTAATTGTTGAATTATGACGCTGCGCTTAGAAGTCGCGGGTTCAAGTCCCGCTACAGTATTTTTTTATGACATTTTTTGGGACGTATAGATGACTCTGGCGACAATATTACATTAAAAATCAATATAAATGATGCAATGTCAAGCGGCATTTACTGTCTTTATATCCAGTGTAACAGGAGGGCTCTCTATGCAGTCATCCCATGCTGTCACTGAAGTGATGAAGCGACCAAAAAGTGACTAATTACAGGTGATTTAAGCCACTATAGTCACTGAAGACTGAACGCACCTTTAGAACAGGCTCATATTCCTCAAACACCGGCTTATTTCACCCATTACGGTGAATAAATCACTATTTTCCTGGTGGTTGCCATGGCAGTTTGAGTCATCTTCGATCCATTGATGATGGCTTTTTATCGCGCGCGTGCACGTAAGTAACCCAAGGTTTACATACTCAGGGTTGATTAACCCACTTCATACCAGCTGTAATGGAATCTGATACCCAGAGTTTCCCATCGCGGGGTATGTTGACCCAGAGTTTATGGATAGACTGAGAGTTTGTTAACCTTCCTTTATGGAATAAACCTCTGTTGTCGCAACTCTCTCTCTATACGGCTCTGGTTCTATCTGTACGCAGCGCCCCTCATTGGCCAGTTTAGGTCATGTGACTAAGACTAAACCTAACTGTAAAAAATTGTTGCGATATAGGGTTATGACCTAACCTTAACACGCTACGTACGTGTACTTCGGTAAACGTACCAATAGCACCGGGGGTTGTCCGTACGGCAACCGTACGATTAGACACTTTCTTTTTAATATGGTGAGAAAGGAAGTTGTTTTGTTTCAAAATAAGAGCACATATATGAGGACGCTGCTGTATCTCTGGTGCCAAAATATATAAATTATCTCTAAATTTTTCCTGCTGTTTAAAAATGTCTTTGGAACTGTATTCTGAAATTATTTTTGAAATGGTAAAACAAGACAAAAAACACTGCAAATATATTGCACCAAAGTGTGAGTGGAAGGGGTTTGTCAGCAAGATGTGAGGAGATTTTGGATGTTTTTGCACAGAAAAATGTGGTCCTCATATGTGCTCTTATTTTGAAAAGAACAACTTCCTGTCTCACCATAATGAAAAAAGAAATTCCAGAAGACAAAAACAAAAAAATGCCTATTTTTGGTTCTGTTTTTCAATTTTAAATAAAAAATCAAATGATTAATTGTTTATTTGTTTTTGGATTCACTTTTCTGAACAGAAAATTCAATGACCGTTGATAAAGTTCACACACAAAGATTGACTTTGTGTTCAAATTAAAATGAGTCTTTGAGTGTTTTCCAGTCAGAGTTTTAGGTAAATGTAGGTTTGTTTATAAATAAATACAAGCTACTAAAGGATAAAAACTCAAAATTGTTAAACATAGGTTACTGTAGCAACTTATAAAGCACAGCATTATTTTTTATTTATTTATTCAGTTCATTTCCGACATGGTTGCATTCACAGAAATTCATTTGACATTCAGAGCAAAATCACATCATTGTTTTTTTTTTTTTTTTTTTTTTCCCTTTTTCATGCCGGAAAGGGCGACGGAAAAAAGCATTATGCTTATCTAGATCCGTCCCCTAATTTGAACACAGATAATTTTACATCCAACCTCGTTTCTTCCCTTGTTTGTTTTTTGTCCTCTTTTTTTTTTTTTTTTTTTTTGTGGTGGTCGCGTCTGCAGTCATTGTTCCTGTTGTTACTCCTCTTCACAGTCTTTTTCCTCCGTATTTCCACGAGCTTTCTTTTCCAGTCGTTGTTTACGTTCCTCCAACTCTCCAAACGTGAAGTTCTTCAATGGAGAGTTGACTTGAGATCTGTATGCATGTAGAAATGTCCTCCTCGTTTTCTCCTTAAATTGTTTCAGATTATCGGACTGTTGTGTCTCTGCGTCAAGACTGTTCCAGAGGTTCATGGCTCTATACACAGTACTATGTTTGCCAACGTTTGATATGATCCTGTTTGGTCTAAACACATTATTATGTCTGAATTCATAGGGATTTTCATTGTATGTGAAACGTTTTTGGATTTGATGTGGTAATTTTTTTGATGAAGCCCTAAATGCATGTATTTGTGTGTTGTAGTGTATTATTTCTTGCAGTTTTAGGTATTTTGACTTCTCAAATAAATCGTTTGTGTGTGTGTTGTGTGGTACTTTATGTAAAATTCTTATAGCTTTTTTTTGTTGTTTAAATAGTGGTTCAAGATACGTTTTGTAGTTATTACCCCATATTTCAGAGCAGTAATTTAAGTGCGATGCTATGAGTGAAGAATATATTGTTTTAAGTGATTTGGTATGTAGGATTTGTTGAAGCTTCCATAGGATGTAACTGCTTTTGGCAACTTTGTTTTTAACTAGTTGTATATGTTTTTTCCAGGTCAGCTTGTCGTCCATCCACACTCCTAGTGCTCTATATTCTTTTACTTCTTCTATTATTTCCTTGTTTAGTTTCAGTCTTATATCTCCTGTTTTTTTTCTCTTTCCAAAGTTAATGAATTTTGTTTTACTGACGTTTATTTACATCTAACCATGTTTGAATTTTTAATAGTTCTTCATTTGTTGACTCTATTAGAGTTTTAATGTCTTTGCCTGAGCATAGAATGGTTGTGTCATCTGCAAACAACGTTAGTTTGAGGCAATTTGTGACTTTGAAAATGTCGTTTATGTATAGAATGAACAGTTTTGGCCCTAAAATTGAACCCTGTGGAACACCACATTGTATGGTTTGGCATTTTGATGTGTGTTCTTCAAAGTCAACATATTGTCTCCTATTTGTCATATAGCTTTTAATCCATTTTAAGGCGTTGCGCTTTATTCCGTAATTTTGAAGTTTTTCTTCTAGAATATCATGATTAATTGTGTCAAAGGCTTTTTTTAGGTCCAGAAAAATTCCGAATACAAATAGTTTTTTTTCTAAAGCTTCTCTTATATTCTCCGTGATGTCAATTATAGCCATTGCTGTTGAACGTCCTTTTCTAAACCCATATTGTACTTCATGTAGTATATTATTGTCTTCTATAAATTTGTCGAGTCTGTTCATGAACAGTTTTTCCAGAATTTTTGATAGTTGTGGTAATATTGATATAGGTCGATAATTAGTGAAATTACATTTTTCTCCACCCTTGTAAATCGGTCTGATTTTTGCAATTTTCATTTTTTCTGGGAAAACCCCATTCTTGAATGATAGATTACTTATATATGTTAGTGGCGGGGTTATTTCAGCTGTTATGGTTTTTATTAGACTCATAGTTAGATTATTAACGTCTCTGGATTTTTTTGAGGTACAGGTAGTGATTATTCTGTCCACCTCTGCTTCTGTTACTTCTTCGAGTACAAGGTACTTATCAATGTCTTTCTTCTCATTGTCAAAATGGTTCCATTTAAGTGTTGGGTGTTTATTTATTCCTTTCTCTATGTCTTTTCCAGTATTTATGAAAAAACTGTTGAGTTCTTGTGCTATTATGTTTTTATTGTATTCTTTTACATTGTTTATTATAAAATGGTCTGCATTTTTTTCTTTGCATTTACGCATGGTTATGTTGTTTATTATTTCCCACAATTTTTTGTTTTTGTTTTTATTCTCTTTTAATTGTTTTTCATAATATTCTCTTTTTTTTTCTCTTAGTAAATTATTAACTTTGTTTCTGTATTTTTTATAACGTATTTCTGCTTTTAATGTTTTTTCTGTTATATATTTTTTATATAATATGTTTTTCTTTTTGCATACGTTGGCTATTTTCTTATTAATCCATGGTACATTGTTTATTTTACTTTTGGTTGTTATTTGTTTCAAAGGGCAGCATTTATCGTATATTGTCGTTATTGTGTCTGTAAATGTGTCATACGCTACGTTCACGTCTTCTTCCTTGAAAACACTCTCCCACGTCTGTCTTTTTATCTGTTGTTTAAAGTTTTCTAGTTGTTTTTCTCCTTCCAGTCTCCTGTATGTCTGTGTGTTATGATTTTCACGGTTCTTCTTCTCTTTTGCGTTTAGTATCATAAATATTGGTAAATGATCAGAGATGTCATTTATTAATATACCACTCTTTATATCTGTCTTTTGTATGTTTGTGAAGATGTTATCTATCAGTGTTGAGCTGTGTTTATTAATTCTGGTTGGTTGCGTTATGAGAGGTTTTAATCCATTTGTGTACATGCAATTGGCAAAGTCTTCAATGTGTGTATTTTTTAAAGGATTTAAAATGTTTATATTGAAGTCTCCACATATCAGTAATCTCTTATTTTTGATTTCTTCTATCATTTTAGTTAGTTTCTCATTAAATATGTCTATTTTACAGTCAGGTGCACGATACAAACAGCAGATTATTATCTTACGTCCCTCTGGACTTGTAATTTTCACTGTTATACATTCCATTACTTCTTCCACAGTTAAACTCAAAGACTCTATAATCTCCATATCTATATTTTCTTTTATGAATAGTGCTACCCCTCCTCCTGGCTTATGTAATCTGTTCTTATAGACAAATTTATATCCTTTTATCATAAAATCCATGCCTTTTTTTTCATTCATCCAAGTTTCTGATAGTGCTATTATGTCAAACCTATACAAAGTAGAGATGTAATCCTTAATGTCTTCAAAATTTGCATACATACTGCGACAATTACAGTGAACAAGTGACAGACCTTTTTCGTTCTTATTTTCCACTTTGAAGTCATTCTCTGTGTAGTAATGGCAGTTCGTGTATTGTTTCCAATGTGAAAAGTTATTTGGGTCTACTTGATTAATCTCCCGTTGTTGATGTTGATGATGTTGCGGATGATTTTTAGTGATTCTGTCCATATCCATGATTTTTATCAGTGTTCTTGGCTTTTAGGCACCTCATTCGTATTTTTCCAGGTCTTCCATCCTTTGGACTAGAACGGGTTTTCCATTTTCTCCTCCTGGGGGTGTGATGTAAATCCTGCAGCCTCTGGTCCAGTTTTTCACAATTTTTCCTCCTTTCTTCAGTTGGCGTGCCTTCCATGCGATACTTGCATTCTGCTTCGTCAGGTTCTCGTTCATAAACACCATCGTTCCCACAAGTTTTCTTCCTTGTCTCATTATTTCAGCTTTATATTTCACGTTGGTGAATGTAATTTTCACATCTCTGGTGTCTTTGCGTTTTGGCAGCAGCTGGCAGTAGTTGATGTTGTCTGGGTTCACTTCAATGCCTTTCGAGTCCAGGTAATCAATCACCTGTTCTTCAATCGATTTTTCGTCTTCGATGGTCAGATCCTCTGTTTGTCTTGTTGCACTGGCGTAGCTCCTTGGCCTTATCTTTAGGCCCGTGATGATGACATCCTTTTCTCTTTCTTTTCTTTCCAGATCTTCAACCCTCGCATCCAGCGTTTTTATCTTTTCTGCATTCTTTACATTTTCTTCTTTCAGTACCTTGACATCATTCTCCAGTATTTTCAATGATTTCTCCAAGGCATTCGTCATGTTCTCCATCTTCGTAGATAGTTCCTGTCTTAAGGACATGAGATCCTGTCTCATCTCCTGTTTCATGTCCTTAATCATTTCTTTAAGCTCTTCTTTGAATAGCTTAAAGTTCTCTTCCATTTTTGGTGGCATGTCTGGGCCCAGTTTTCTCTCTTCAGATGCAGCTGGTCGCTGCTCGCTGGTAGTCAAGGTCGCGTTATCAGACGGGAGTATAGCTTTCCCGGAGAGCTCTGAAAACACATCTGCTCTCTTCCTTGGCAAAAACAGCATAGAACAGCAGTAACTCCTCACAGCAAAAAGTTACATATTAGAGCCAGAACAAATAATCAGCCGATGTTGATTAATTATTAATGGCTGAAATCGGCATAATTATTTAACCACACCTATTAATTGTTCAGCAACTTGTAATAACCGTAGTGTAAAATATGTTAAGTACTGTATATGTCAGGCCTTTAGCTGTTGAACAGTTTCATCTATTGTTTTTGGGTTCACTGTAATAAACTCTGATAATGTAGTTGACTCCTCCCCCTTAGTGGCTGAAGATTTTTGTGATTTTGTTGGTTTGTGCTGATGTTTGACCTTATTGATTGTATTTTTTCATTGAAAAATACAATCAATAAGTTGTAAATCTGAATGAATGACTCTGACTTTTTCTTACAGTGCTGCACACTCTGAGATATTTCTACACGGCTTCCTCTGACGTACCAAACTTCCCAGAGTTTGTGGTTGTTGGTTATGTTGATGATGTTCAGATTATTCACTACGACAGTAACAACAGGACAGCAGTGCCAAAACAGGACTGGATGAAAGACATAACAGATCAACAGTACTGGAAGAGAGAGACTGGTAAATTCATGGATGATCAGCAAAGGTTCAAAGACAACATTGAAATTGCAAAGCAGCGTTTCAACCAAACTGGAGGTTTGTTAAAGTTCTCTTGTTCTTTCTAATGCTGATGTGTGACAGTGTGTGTTAATGCTTGTTGTGTCGCTGTAAACAGACGTGTGGACCTGTGTTGGGAGTAACACATTACAAAAGTAACTAGTTAAAGTAATATGTTCCTGTTTTCAGTAAGGCAATAATATAACGCATTCCTGAAACAAAAATCATCAATATATTACTCGTTAAAATCTTAAGTTACATGTAGACTTTAATGAATTCCACTGACATTCAAATGAAAATGAAAGACGGAACCATAAATTCTGGCGTAGAAGAAGAAACTCTGTTTTGATAGAATAACTTAGGACGTGAGCATAGCCACATGGATATTATATTATTTAGACAAAAGGTTTTGGTTTAAGTTATATAAACTTTTATTTGGTATATAACCTTTTTGGCTCTGAGGTAAATTTTATGTCTTATTTCAATTAGATTAAAAATTATTTACAGTTATAGTTTACATTTCCAGCCATTTGTTTTATGATTGTATTCCTAGAGGATGTTTTTGCTAGCCTATGTTTAGACATTGTTTTGCAAATGTTGCACATTTTCAAGTATTAATTATATGTTTACATTGTTAAATAATAATATGTTAAGGTTATGAAAACTGATTCAAAGGTCAATAAAATATTGTTAGAAAAAGGCAAATGTTTTGTGGTGTCACATTTGTAGATATTAATCTGTAATTATATCAATGTAATAACATTAGTATTTTAAAATGACTCCACAAAACATAAATGTGATATTAGCTAGAAGTAACTTAAAGTAGTGTAACTGTTACATTTTGGAGATGGTAATATTGTAATACAAATATGGTACGTTTTCATGCCTGTAACTAGTAAAATAAAATGTATTACAATTTTAGAGTAACTTGCCCAACACTGGTGTGGACACACACTGAAAACGTCTCCTTCAAACCCTGAATAGAAAGCACAGCATCACTAAGTGAATGCTGCAGGAACCATTCCCAAAGCTGGAAAAATGCTGATGTCAGCACTTCCTCTGTCGTCCCTCAGAGTCACTAGATTCTCCATTGTTGTGTATTGTGGATGTGATGACCTTAAAGGTGTCAGTGAGAGACTTGAAGCTCTTCTGTTTCCACAGTCACATGTAGTAGCGCCTCCTGTTGGTGAGATAAAGTAATGCAGCTGTGTTTTGTGTTGCTCCTAAAACTGGATCCAACTTTTAGATCTTTGTTCACATTCAGGCTTCAAAAGTCTTTAAAGTGGCTCCATGTCAGAATGGAGGCCTGCAGTGCTGAAAGGATTTGGTAAAGAATCAAACAGATGATCAATAGAAACACATTTACAATCAGATCAGACACATTTTTAGAACAATCTTCATCTATTTGTGGATTCATGATCAATAATGTGTGTGTGTTGATGACAGACTGTCTGTGACTCACTTTGTCTTTAATGTGCTCTCTGTCTGTCTCTCTCAGGTGTTCATATTGGCCAGTATATGTATGGCTGTGAATGGGATGATGAGACTGGAGATGTTGATGGTTATGATCAGTATGGTTATGATGGAGAAGACTTCATCAGTCTGAACCTGAAAAAAGAGACATGGATCGCTGCCAAACAACAGGCTTTCATCACTAAAGTCAAGTGGGACCATGACATGGCTATGATGTCAGACTATAAATACTACTATACTCAGATTTGTCCTGATTGGCTGAAGAAGTACGTGAACGCTGGGCGGAGCTCCCTGATGAGAACAGGTAAACTCCCCTGAGCTTCCTTTGCTGCAGACACATGAACACAACAATGTTCCTCTGTCTTTATCTGTTAGAATGAAAAGTGTGATCACAGTGAGTGTAAATCACCTGTATCTGTATCTCTCTCTACACAACAACACACTTTGATTTCTCTCTTTCTCTCTCACACATTTCACTGATTTCACTTTAAACTCTTGTCTTTGTTTGTCCTTTGATTGAGCTTTTATTTTGGTACATCTGGTGAATTTTCATATTAGCTAAATATTCAGTTTCACCCGTGACATTTAGATTTAACATTTAGCATTTAGATTTATCATTTAGATTTAGATTTAACATTTAGCTTTAGCATTAAGATGTAATATTTAAACGTATCATTTTGATTGAACATTTTGATTTAATAATTTAGATTTAGCATTTAATATTTAATATTGACATTATATTTTTACGAGAAAAGGAAATATCAAATATTGCTGTAAATCTGTTCAAAAGTAACATAAAAAATTCACATGTTTTTTAGACGTAGTTTGTTGTTAATGTTGCTCAAAGTTTGTGTTTATTTCATCATGATCAACTTTCCAATGGGCGTCCCATAGATATTTGCTGTAAAGCACAAACAGCAGCAGTAACACACTGAACATCCTTTCAATGAGCTGCTGTTCAAAGCTCACAGTGACTCTTTCCTTCACCACATTCAGGCTGAGATGTTCTCAGATCAACTCTTCCTCCTTCCTTCCTTCTCCTGCTCTTCATCATTAAAGCTCACTGTGTGCTCCTTCTCTTTCCTCTGCAGATCTTCCCTCCATCAAGCTCCTCCAGAGGACTCCCTCCTCTCCAGTCACCTGCCACGCTACAGGTTTCTACCCCCGCTATGCTGTGATGTTCTGGAGGAAAGACCAGGAGGAGGTGTTTGAGGGCGTGGACCACGGAGAGATGCTCCCCAACCATGATGGGAGCTTCCAGATGAGCGTTGACCTGAACATTTCTCTGATCAGAGCTGAAGACTGGAGCAGGTACGACTGTGTGTTTCAGCTTAAAGGTGTGGAGGAAGATCTCACAGTCACTCTGGACAAAAGTGTGATTTTAAGCAACTGGAGAAAGTCTGATGGAGGTGAGAGACTCACTGACTTCACACTCAGAGCTGACTCACACAAAGCAGCATCACACTGTTGTTGTTGTTGTTGTGTAGGTGTTGGAGGTGTTGTAGGTGGTGTTGTTGGAGGTCTTGTTGTTGTGCTGCTGTTGATGGCCATCACTGGATTCTTCCTGTGGAGGAAGAGCTGTCCAGGTAAAATAAATAAAAACTGTTTTCATAAAATTTTTATTTGACTTTGATTGAAAGTATTTTAACTTTGCTCTAAATTATCTTTTTTGTTGATGTATTTTCTTTTTTTGTAGGTGTTAAAAAGGGTTTTTTTGTTCACTCAGAAGAGAAGAAAGTAAAGAACCCAAACATTCAGCGACAGGGTAAATAAATCTGAGCTTTGATCATTAAGGGCTTATACTACAAAGCCAGATAATTATATCCTGGATTTATCTCTGTTAGTGGGCTTCACCTAACCAAACATTGTCTGTCAGACAGAAGCTGTCCTATGAATCTAGATTACAACTCATTAAGTTAAGTGAGTTGATTTCAGCCTGGCTACGTGTGCTCTTATGACAGAGGAGTAGATTACAGCGTCAGACCAATCACAATCATGGAGAAACTGTGGAGAGAGATTTACGTCACAATTGAGGAAAAATATGAAGAATTAAAATTCATAATTCAGACCAAAAACTACATTGTTGCTGCAGTAAAAGCAGAGAGTAAATAATGCAGGAATTGATGAGTGTTAATGCTTAAATTAGTGAGATTATAAATGGAGAATAAACAAACACTATGATTAGTTTCACTTTCACTTTGTCTGTGGCTCTGATGCTACATTTATATAGATCAGCCTAAATCATAAGGTGGATAATATTCATCTTACAGGACTGAGGATCTTAGCATCACCACAGAATACATGAATTAATTCATTAATTTATTTATTTATTGGTCTGAAAGCGTCCGATGCACACAGGCTTTATCAGATAACTTATTTTACTTATTTTACTTTCAGTTCATCAGATATAAATCTCTATATTTCCTATAGTAGAGGTAGACAACTTTTATCACAGCAGGGCTGGAAAAAATGTGTTTGTTCAGAGGGTCACATGATCAACATTCATGTTAGCATTTAGAATAATGAGCGATATGAGCATTAATACAGGAAAGAACAAAGAGTTTCTAGTAATTTTTTGTATTTTTCTGTGATTTTCTACATTTACTTTGGGGGGAACATAAAATTAGACCGAGGGCCACATGTGACCCCCGGGCCACTAGTTGCCTATGTGTGTCCTATAGGATGTCATCAGGTAAATGAAAGGTTTGCATCAATGTCTAAATATTTTCTCTCCTGTCAGCGTCACATCAGATCCACACAGTGACGTGTTCACAATGATCCTCCTTTTATTGGACAGAGAACTGATTGGTCAGGAGGCGGAAAGTTACCATGGTGATTTAGCTCCGTAATATGTTAGCTAGCTTTGTAGGACAGCACACACTGATTAAATCCTGGAAGTTAGCGCGATAAGTAGAAATCTAGCTTCGTAGTATAAGCCCTAACAGTCTTTATATCTGTGATTTAGTGGATTAATAACCATTGATTTCTTTCTTTATTATTATTTTTCTTCATAGTGTCAGAGGAGATCAAACCCCCTGTGGAAACTACTGACAGTCCACTGATGAATGGTTAGTCCATGTACCTCTGATGCTGTTCTGTCTCTATGTTTGACCATTTGTGTGGTTTTACAGTCAAAAACAAAGTTTACAGAGATTTGTTTTTGTTGTAAATCTAAATCCCTGCAGAATGGGTCCATGGGTCATAGTTCATGTCATGTGCATCCTCATCATACACTATAGTGTACTGGTCCATGTATGTTTGTGGTCATTGGGTTTTCTGTTCACAAAAGGAAACCAAATAACAAAATAAGTGGTTACCGTAATTTATTTTTGTTTTTTTAAATTCAAAAATTAAAATTCAAGAGATTTTGAGAATGGTTAAACAAAACTTTAAATAGCAGTTGGTTTTCATTATCTGATTCTAAAAATAAACGACTGTTTTTTCATTCGGTGCAACTGGAAGTTGCCGTTTTCAAAGTAAAAGCGCGCATGAGGATGGTATTGTGTTCAGTGCTGGTTTATGATTAGAACAAATTATTTTGAGGATACGGCGCTAAAATAGCACCGACTGCCACCACAGGCACTGTGTAAATTCTGGTTCTATTAGCGATTGAGTTCCATTCTTTGTGGATGTGCAGACCCTAAGTATCATAACTGGTGTAAACTGGACAGTTTCTTCATGTTTGCTGAATTCACAAAAAGTTATTGAAGAAATTAAAATCCTTCTGACCATAATTGTATTTCTCTGAGAATCAGTGTTAATGCTGCTGCTGATCTGTTTCATAAATATAAAAGACTTTTCTATCAACAACTACTTGGTTTTTAACCCACGTTCTGTTTTTATTGTTTTACAGATGTCAAGGTTTTAACAGTCATTTCCAGGTCATCTGTAAGAAGCGTCTCCAGCGAAGAAAGCGTCTCCAGCGAAGAAAGCGTCTCCAGCTTTGGGAGTGACACACCACTGATAAAATCTTAAAAGCTGCACTCTTTAAAATCTCTTCTAATCATTCTGTGTACACTCTGTATCCCTGGAAATATTCATCCTCAAAAACGAGATTCATTTTAGAAAGATTACTGATATGGAAATTTGCACAATGTCATATGTAAAGTAAGTTTATTTCAGAGCTCTGGTATGAAGATGTACAAATACAATGGTCCCTCAGGAAACAAAAAGAAAGAGTGTCCACACTCAGTAACAATTCTCACTGACTGTGAAACACAAGGTACTGGAAGGAAACCGGATGAAACGGGGCTCTGAGAAGCAGGAAGAGGAGAAGTGTATATATATATATATATATTCACAAGCATCCATATTGGTATCAATAAGTTCTGGATACAATATGCATAGAATTCTGCTATAATGTATACATTTATATAAGGAAATATGACCTCATTCATGCTTTTAAATGTAAATAGTTCCTTTAACCTGCACAAATGCGCTTCAGTAATGTGATGAATTATAGGTGAAATTGGCTGAAGGCATATTAAACACAGACAAGGCACAACATTTAGTCATTTTTAAAGCTTTTTTAAAAGCGTTTCGATCGTTACTTTCTTTTAATAAGCATGCAGACTAATGCTGATATAAACGTCATATCCGTGTGTGTCTCCAGGATCTCTGCTGTGTAGTTGTTTTCAGAGCACACAGGGGGGCAGACGTCACCTGTTTGATAAATGCTGAGACTTTGGTTTCCAGAGGGTGAATTGATGTATTTGCTCAGTGAACTGCTGTCAATATTTGTATTATGGGGGTTAAATGTGTTTTAATAAAGTCAGTAGAATAAAAGGGAAGCTTAACTCTAGTAAAAGTGTAAAGGTGTTACAGTTTATTCCTTGTTGAGCATGAAATGACATAATTATGGATGATGTCACATATTCATGGGGCGCTGAATGTAAAAACTTGGTCGCTGTTTCATAGCCTACTTTTTTACTTTTAGCTAACTTTCCTCACATTTAGCTAACTTTTCTTTCATTTAAGACAGAAATTCATGTAAAACAATGTTTCATATCATTGTTAAAAATGTGTAGACATGAAAAATAAATGTTAAATCTAAATGTTAAAACCAAATGTAAAAGTTAAATCGAAATGTAAATGTTAAATTTAAATGTTAAATCCAAATGTAAATATTAGATCTAAATGATAAATTTAAATCTAAATGTGAAATTGGTTGCCAGGTGTAAAGCTAAATGTTTAGAAATTATACGAAGTGGGAAGGCGATGGCAACACCCACACCCCACCCTCAAATGTCTTTGGTTACAGCATTTTGGTACTTTCAGTGAATCTATGTCTGATGAACTGTGTGAGAACAGTTGTCCACACATTCCCTCAGCTTATGTGCTGCCCATACATCAGTCATTACCGCTCTTTTGAGTTTGTGAGTTCGGCGCAATCCCGCAATGTCTCTTCCTCCACCACACTCACTGAACCAGAGTCAATGATGTGGGCGTGGCCTCTTGATTGTCAGGTGCTGACCTGCCCACTTTGCATGACTTATAAAGATTAAGCCTTATACTTGGCAATGGAGTTAACATTTAGATTTAACATTTAGATTTAATATTTAGTTTTAGATTTAACATTTAGATTTACATTTAACATTTGGATTTAATATTGAGCTTTAGATTCAACATTTAAATTTAGATTTAATGCTGTGGCGGTTTTGTTGTTGGCTTACGCGTGCTGTGTAGAGTGGATGCTATTGTGGCCAAAAAATAAAGAAAGTGAAGTACCAAAAGGCATTGAAGTCCTGTTGGATTTTCCAATCCATTTATTGCAGATGAAATGACCAATAAAACCAGGTTGTAGATATTGCAGGGTATGAAATAGCAAAACACTCCATACATTCGGCATGATCGCACGGTAAAAACCGTTTGTTCTCCAGCACCACACCTGACCCTCATTACAGCCTCTTTTTCTGGTTGATTAGGGCAGAGCCACTCCTCAAGCGCCCTCTACTGCTGAAATGGCTCCACCATTTAGATTTAATATTTAGCTTTAGATTTAACATTTAGATTCAGAATTAGATTTAATTTTGAGCTTTAGGTTTAATGTTTAGATTTACATTTAATATTGAGATTTTACATTTACATTTATTTGTGTACATGCCAGTATTTTTTGTTAACAATGAGAACACATGAATTTCTGTCTCAAATTAAATAAAAATAAGCTTAATGTGAGGAAAATAAAAGAAATGTTCAAATATGTCAGCTATGAAATGTACATTCTGCACCCCAAACATATTCACCTGAATTCACACATTAGATTAAGAGAAGGAACAGCTGCGTGTGAAGAAGCTCATTACACCTGTGCTGGAGAACCTGAGTTTGTGACTTCTACCCAGTAACAGTGAAGAAAAAAATCCCATTGGCTGAACAGGAGGCTGATGGTCACGTGACGCCTCTGTGTGTTTTGGGAGCGCACAGTGTTGATCCACAGGAAAGAAGTCAGTGCTCACCTCCACCATGAACACCTTCATCTTTGTGCTTCTCCTGGGAACACCCGGCGTGACAGCAGGTCAGTCCACATTCATTTTCACACTTTACTGTCTTTATGTGAGGAGGAATGGAAAGCTTTGTTTGACGCTCTCTGACGTCACTTTACAGCCTGGAGTTAGACTCACTTATTCACACTGGGACAACTTTACACCTACAACACTATCATCTGCTCTCTTTCAACACTTTCACATCATTTATTATTATTTTTTAACGCTTTCAAACACACGTTTATTAACGAGTCCGTGACGAAAACTTAATTTTTTTTATTTATCTTTTTCATTTTTAACCTGCTCAACAAAGGTGCACGTCACGTGACGTCAGTCAACCACATTCACTGAGAATAAAGTTCAGTTTAATGCACACTCCGAAACACAGAAATACCAAGATTGGAGGAAAAGGAGAATTTAATTTAATTAATTTTATTTTTAATATGTAAACTTATTTAATCAAACTTTTAAAATCTATATCTGGAGCAGAATAAACATTTTTTGTTGAGTAATATGGTGTTCCGATTGTAAAGTTGCTCATGCTAAAATAAACAGCAACTTTTTGCAACATTTAGTTACAAACCACGTTTTAAAAGCATCTTTTTTAAGTTACTTTTGAACCAGTTTTACTTACAGCAATATGTGAAATTTGTGATATTTACTTTTCTCATAAAAACTTCTGACAGTCCACTGATGAATGGTTAGTCCATGTACCTCTGATGCTGTTCTGTCTCTATGTTTGACCATTTGTGTGGTTTTACAGTCAAAAACAAAGTTTACAGAGATTTGTTTTTGTTGTAAATCTAAATCCCTGCAGAATGGGTCCATGGGTCATAGTTCATGTCATGTGCATCCTCATCATACACTATAGTGTACTGGTCCATGTATGTTTGTGGTCATTGGATTTTCTGTTCACAAAAAGGAAACCGAAAAACAAAATAAGTGGTTATTTGATTTTTGTTTTTTTTAAATTAATTTTTTTTAATTCAAGACATTTTGAGAAGGGTTCAACAAAAATATAAATAGCAGTTGATTTTCATTATCTGATTCAAAAAAATAAACGATAGAAAATAAACGCCTGATTTTCATTAGGTGCAACCGGAAGTTGCCATTTTCAAAGTAAGAGCGCGTATGAGAACAATATTGTGTTCTGGCAAGAGCACAAAAATATTTAGTCCAGACTAAAATGTCTTTGGAATCTAACTCTGAGGTGTTTTTTGACATGACAGAAAAATCATCTGCAGAAATCTCTGCATGCATATCACACCCAGGGTGGAAGAGGTTTACCTGCTATCAGGTTGTCTTCCTTGAGACAATGTGTCATTTATTTTACTGTTTCAAGAGGAAAAAAACAATAACAACCTTAATGACCTGCTGTCAGTCTGTCATAGAAATATGTGGGAAAAACATGTGATGTTTATTATTATTTTTTAAAAGTGTTTTGATTGTCAATTTCTTTTAATAAGCGTAATTTTTTACAGGTGATGAGGTTCGATCAGTCACTTCCAGTTCATCTGAAGAAAACGTCTCCAGCACTGGGAGCAACACACCGCTGATACAACTTAAAAGCTGCACTCTTTAAAATTTCTTCTAATCATTCTGTGTACACTCTGTAACCATGGAAATATTCATCCTCACAAACAAGATTTATTTTTAAAAAGCTTAGTGATATGGAAATTTGCACAATGTCTTCTGTAAATTAAGTTTATTTCAGAGCTCTGGTATGAAGATGGTACACATGCAGTGGTCCCTCAGGAAACAAAAAGAAAGAGTGTCCACACTCAGTAACAATTCACATCTATTATAATAGAAACCAAGGAAGGCTGCTATTGGCTAACGACATAAACAAAGGTAAAGGGATTCTTACTGACTGTGAAACACAAGGTACTGGAAGGAAACTGAATGAAACGGAGCTCTGAGAAGTCTTAATTTATATAAATATATACTGTATATTAGTCTTAATTTATATATATATATACTGTATATTAGTCTTAATTTATATATATATAATGTATATTAGTCTTAATTTATATATATATACTGTATATTAGTCTTAATTTTGTTTGGCGTTTTGTCTTAACTTTCCAGTCCTGTTTTTTTAGTTTTTCTCAGTGGTTCTAATTCTCTTCAGTAGGAAAGCCTGTAAGGAAGAATTTAGAAATAGAAAGTGATTATAATAAGGGGGAAAAAAATCACAATCTTTTAGTCTTGATTATGTTTTTGTTAGAATGTTTTTAGTTTTAATTGTATTTTTTAGTCTTTTTTTTATTTAAAAAAAGTCTTTATTATAATTTTAGTCTTATTTCTTTTCTCTCAACTGTTTTTTACCAGTCCTATTTTTTTTTAAAACTTATTTATGTTTAATGCTCAAATAATAAATAAATATAAGTTTATATATATACCATTAGTCTTTAATTAGAAGGTTTTTACATTTATAAATGAGTTATTACAGTTAATTAATTTACTGCTGATTTAAAGCAATACAAGTTACGTACAAGAATAGTGATTGATCAGTTTTCAATTATTATGGTGTATGCGCAATTTGATTTATTTGGTATTTGTATATGAGTTGTTTAATGTGTATTAAATTTAGTATTTAAAAGTGAAAACAGACTTTTTTTTATTTGTTAATTCATTATAAGATTTTGCTTGGTTTTAAACTGACTGTCCCTAAGGTTGTTTATATCTGACTTGTATCATTGCTTATGTAAAGCTTGTGTTGTTAGAATTAGTTTTAATCAGATGTTTTGAAACTTTTTGTCCTTGTTCCAAAAAAAAAAAAAAGAAAGAAAAGGTCTTGAAAAAGTTGATCAGACTGAGGATATATTTAACTAAAATCAATATTTAAGGCTCTGTAATGTAAGGACATTTAATATAAGGATAGTATGTCTTAAAGAGACAATAAATGAATAAAGTAATATTTTATATCAACACGTGTTTTTCTTTCTCTCTGATATAAAAAAACAAAAACAAACTATGGCGATACAGCACGTGTTCATTCCTTGCAGGAAACAACTGAGAGTTGCGTAATATGAGGTTGTTTTTTTATAGATGTAGGTGTGGCCTATTCAAATATACCAGCAGCCAGTTTAGCGACACTACCCTGAATCCTGTTGGTCCACTTTATCTTCAGCACACAACAAACAGTCTCTGTACTTTTTTTTTAAATCCATTCTCAAAGTTCTTCAGGAAGAAGGAAACAAGAACAACCTCACCTGCTCTTCTGAAGAAGAGTTGAACCTTCGAGATAGATGTGAAAGAAACAAAAACAGCCAAAATGAATTCTTCATTTTGGCTGTTTTTGTTTCTCTGCCTGAGTCTGAGTCTGAGTCTGCTGTCTGTTCCTGTAACTTCAGGTAAGTTTGATTAAATATTAACATGATTTTTAGAATTGTTTCTATTCTCAGGACATATGTTTTATGTACAAATTATTGAAACAAAACGATTTATTATTAGTCACTGTTTAAAATTATTATTTGATTTTCGTTTTCAAATTGAAAAACAACAGGTTTTTCAGGGTGAAGAAGGGATAAACAAACATTTAAAAATCTGTTGATTTTAAATTTTTGATCCTAAAACCAAAAAACAGAAACACCAGAGGACAAAAACAAAACAAAACAAAAAATGCCCATTTTTTAACAGGTATGTACGTTTGCCGTATCAATAAACCGACGTTCTATGGTTTTATCCAGAGCTGTATAGAGAGAGAGTTGTTACAACTCCAGTGGTTCGTTGTTCTACAACAATTGCGGCTCATGAAGCCTCACATTTTGTCTCGGAAGTGAGCAATTTTTTAACTTTAAGACGTTTTAATAATCATATTAGATATTATTATTTTTTATCATCGTATCTAAACACATTAACGTGTTGTGTTTTTTTTTTAATTTTTGTTCCTACCAAAAAACAGAAATACCAGAGGGCAACATTGTCCGTGAACTAAACCTGGTCACTGGCAGGTTTTATCAAAGAAACCCTGGGTTTCTACCTGGCTCCGCCCACCTGAACACCGTTTCTGAACACTTTAATAAACCTTAATACTTTTCTCTGAAACACATTAGTAACATCACACACCAAAGGGATGTCTAAAGGGATAAAAACTCAAAATTGTTAAACATAGGTTACTGTGGCAACTTATAAAGCACAGCATAGAGCGGCAGTAACTCCTCACAGCAAAAAGTTACATATTAGAGCCAGAACAAATAATCAGCCGATGTTGATTAATTATTAATGGCTGAAATCGGCAAAATTATTCTACCACACCTATTAATTGTTCAGCAACTCATAATAACCGTAGTGTAAAATATGTTAAGTACTGTATATGTCAGGCCTTTAGCTGTTGAACAGTTTCCTCTATTGTTTTTGGGTTCACTGTAATAAACTCTGATATTGTAGTCGACTCCTCCCCCTTAGTGGCTGAAGATTTTTGTGATTTTGTTGGTTTGTGCTGATGTTTGACCTTATTGATTGTATTTTTTCATTGAAAAATACAATCAATAAGTTGTAAATCTGAATGAATGACTCTGACTTTTTCTTACAGTGCTGCACACTCTGAGATATTTCTACACGGGTTCCTCTGACGTACCAAACTTCCCAGAGTTTGTGGTTGTTGGTTATGTTGATGATGTTCAGATTATTCACTACGACAGTAACAGCAGGACAGCAGTGCCCAAACAGGACTGGATGAAAGACATAACAGATCAACAGTACTGGGAGAGAGAGACTTGGAGAGCCATGGAAGATCAGCAGACGTTCAAAGTCAACCTTGAAACTGCAAAGCAGCGTTTCAACCAAACTGGAGGTTTGTTAAAGTTCTCTTGTTCTTTCTAATGCTGATGTGTGACAGTGTGTGTTAATGCTTGTTGTGTAGCTGTAAACAGACGTGTGGACCTGTGTTGGGAGTAACGCATTACAAAAGTAACAAGTTAAAGTAATATATTCCTGTTTTCAGTAAGGCAATAATATAACGCATTCCTGAAACAAAAATCATCAATATATTACTCGTTAAAATCTTAAGTTACATGTAGACTTTAATGAATTCCACTGACAAAATTGCTGATGTCAGCACTTCCTCTGTCGTCCCTCAGAGTCACTAGATTCTCCATTGTTGTGTATTGTGGATGTGATGACCTTAAAGGTGTCAGTGAGAGACTTGAAGCTCTTCTGTTTCCACAGTCACATGTAGTAGCGCCTCCTGTTGGTGAGATAAAGTAATGCAGCTGTGTTTGTGTTGCTCCTAAAACTGGATCCAACTTTTAGATCTTTGTTCACATTCAGGCTTCAAAAGTCTTTAAAGTGGCTCCATGTCAGAATGGAGGCCTGCAGTGCTGAAAGGATTTGGTAAAGAATCAAACAGATGATCAATAGAAACACATTTACAATCAGATCAGACACATTTTTAGAACAATCTTCATCTATTTGTGGATTCATGATCAATAATGTGTGTGTGTTGATGACAGACTGTCTGTGACTCACTTTGTCTTTAATGTGCTCTCTGTCTGTCTCTCTCAGGTGTTCATATTGGCCAGTATATGTATGGCTGTGAATGGGATGATGAGACTGGAGATGTTGATGGTTATGATCAGTATGGTTATGATGGAGAAGACTTCATCAGTCTGAACCTGAAAAAAGAGACATGGATCGCTGCCAAACAACAGGCTTTCATCACTAAAGTCAAGTGGGACCATGACATGGCTATGATGTCAGACTATAAATACTACTATACTCAGATTTGTCCTGATTGGCTGAAGAAGTACGTGAACGCTGGGCGGAGCTCCCTGATGAGAACAGGTAAACTCCCCTGAGCTTCCTTTGCTGCAGACACATGAACACAACAATGTTCCTCTGTCTTTATCTGTTAGAATGAAAAGTGTGATCACAGTGAGTGTAAATCACCTGTATCTGTATCTCTCTCTACACAACAACACACTTTGATTTCTCTCTTTCTCTCTCACACATTTCACTGATTTCACTTTAAACTCTTGTCTTTGTTTGTCCTTTGATTGAGCTTTTATTTTGGTACATCTGGTGAATTTTCATATTAGCTAAATATTCAGTTTCACCCGTGACATTTAGATTTAACATTTAGCATTTAGATTTATCATTTAGATTTAGATTTAACATTTAGCTTTAGCATTAAGATGTAATATTTAAACGTATCATTTTGATTGAACATTTTGATTTAATAATTTAGATTTAGCATTTAATATTTAATATTGACATTATATTTTTACGAGAAAAGGAAATATCAAATATTGCTGTAAATCTGTTCAAAAGTAACATAAAAAATTCACATGTTTTTTAGACGTAGTTTGTTGTTAATGTTGCTCAAAGTTTGTGTTTATTTCATCATGATCAACTTTCCAATGGGCGTCCCATAGATATTTGCTGTAAAGCACAAACAGCAGCAGTAACACACTGAACATCCTTTCAATGAGCTGCTGTTCAAAGCTCACAGTGACTCTTTCCTTCACCACATTCAGGCTGAGATGTTCTCAGATCAACTCTTCCTCCTTCCTTCCTTCTCCTGCTCTTCATCATTAAAGCTCACTGTGTGCTCCTTCTCTTTCCTCTGCAGATCTTCCCTCCATCAAGCTCCTCCAGAGGACTCCCTCCTCTCCAGTCACCTGCCACGCTACAGGTTTCTACCCCCGCTATGCTGTGATGTTCTGGAGGAAAGACCAGGAGGAGGTGTTTGAGGGCGTGGACCACGGAGAGATGCTCCCCAACCATGATGGGAGCTTCCAGATGAGCGTTGACCTGAACATTTCTCTGATCAGAGCTGAAGACTGGAGCAGGTACGACTGTGTGTTTCAGCTTAAAGGTGTGGAGGAAGATCTCACAGTCACTCTGGACAAAAGTGTGATTTTAAGCAACTGGAGAAAGTCTGATGGAGGTGAGAGACTCACTGACTTCACACTCAGAGCTGACTCACACAAAGCAGCATCACACTGTTGTTGTTGTTGTTGTGTAGGTGTTGGAGGTGTTGTAGGTGGTGTTGTTGGAGGTCTTGTTGTTGTGCTGCTGTTGATGGCCATCACTGGATTCTTCCTGTGGAGGAAGAGCTGTCCAGGTAAAATAAATAAAAACTGTTTTCATAAAATTTTTATTTGACTTTGATTGAAAGTATTTTAACTTTGCTCTAAATTATCTTTTTTGTTGATGTATTTTCTTTTTTTGTAGGTGTTAAAAAGGGTTTTTTTGTTCACTCAGAAGAGAAGAAAGTAAAGAACCCAAACATTCAGCGACAGGGTAAATAAATCTGAGCTTTGATCATTAAGGGCTTATACTACAAAGCCAGATAATTATATCCTGGATTTATCTCTGTTAGTGGGCTTCACCTAACCAAACATTGTCTGTCAGACAGAAGCTGTCCTATGAATCTAGATTACAACTCATTAAGTTAAGTGAGTTGATTTCAGCCTGGCTACGTGTGCTCTTATGACAGAGGAGTAGATTACAGCGTCAGACCAATCACAATCATGGAGAAACTGTGGAGAGAGATTTACGTCACAATTGAGGAAAAATATGAAGAATTAAAATTCATAATTCAGACCAAAAACTACATTGTTGCTGCAGTAAAAGCAGAGAGTAAATAATGCAGGAATTGATGAGTGTTAATGCTTAAATTAGTGAGATTATAAATGGAGAATAAACAAACACTATGATTAGTTTCACTTTCACTTTGTCTGTGGCTCTGATGCTACATTTATATAGATCAGCCTAAATCATAAGGTGGATAATATTCATCTTACAGGACTGAGGATCTTAGCATCACCACAGAATACATGAATTAATTCATTAATTTATTTATTTATTGGTCTGAAAGCGTCCGATGCACACAGGCTTTATCAGATAACTTATTTTACTTATTTTACTTTCAGTTCATCAGATATAAATCTCTATATTTCCTATAGTAGAGGTAGACAACTTTTATCACAGCAGGGCTGGAAAAAATGTGTTTGTTCAGAGGGTCACATGATCAACATTCATGTTAGCATTTAGAATAATGAGCGATATGAGCATTAATACAGGAAAGAACAAAGAGTTTCTAGTAATTTTTTGTATTTTTCTGTGATTTTCTACATTTACTTTGGGGGGAACATAAAATTAGACCGAGGGCCACATGTGACCCCCGGGCCACTAGTTGCCTATGTGTGTCCTATAGGATGTCATCAGGTAAATGAAAGGTTTGCATCAATGTCTAAATATTTTCTCTCCTGTCAGCGTCACATCAGATCCACACAGTGACGTGTTCACAATGATCCTCCTTTTATTGGACAGAGAACTGATTGGTCAGGAGGCGGAAAGTTACCATGGTGATTTAGCTCCGTAATATGTTAGCTAGCTTTGTAGGACAGCACACACTGATTAAATCCTGGAAGTTAGCGCGATAAGTAGAAATCTAGCTTCGTAGTATAAGCCCTAACAGTCTTTATATCTGTGATTTAGTGGATTAATAACCATTGATTTCTTTCTTTATTATTATTTTTCTTCATAGTGTCAGAGGAGATCAAACCCCCTGTGGAAACTACTGACAGTCCACTGATGAATGGTTAGTCCATGTACCTCTGATGCTGTTCTGTCTCTATGTTTGACCATTTGTGTGGTTTTACAGTCAAAAACAAAGTTTACAGAGATTTGTTTTTGTTGTAAATCTAAATCCCTGCAGAATGGGTCCATGGGTCATAGTTCATGTCATGTGCATCCTCATCATACACTATAGTGTACTGGTCCATGTATGTTTGTGGTCATTGGGTTTTCTGTTCACAAAAGGAAACCAAATAACAAAATAAGTGGTTACCGTAATTTATTTTTGTTTTTTTAAATTCAAAAATTAAAATTCAAGAGATTTTGAGAATGGTTAAACAAAACTTTAAATAGCAGTTGGTTTTCATTATCTGATTCTAAAAATAAACGACTGTTTTTTCATTCGGTGCAACTGGAAGTTGCCGTTTTCAAAGTAAAAGCGCGCATGAGGATGGTATTGTGTTCAGTGCTGGTTTATGATTAGAACAAATTATTTTGAGGATACGGCGCTAAAATAGCACCGACTGCCACCACAGGCACTGTGTAAATTCTGGTTCTATTAGCGATTGAGTTCCATTCTTTGTGGATGTGCAGACCCTAAGTATCATAACTGGTGTAAACTGGACAGTTTCTTCATGTTTGCTGAATTCACAAAAAGTTATTGAAGAAATTAAAATCCTTCTGACCATAATTGTATTTCTCTGAGAATCAGTGTTAATGCTGCTGCTGATCTGTTTCATAAATATAAAAGACTTTTCTATCAACAACTACTTGGTTTTTAACCCACGTTCTGTTTTTATTGTTTTACAGATGTCAAGGTTTTAACAGTCATTTCCAGGTCATCTGTAAGAAGCGTCTCCAGCGAAGAAAGCGTCTCCAGCGAAGAAAGCGTCTCCAGCTTTGGGAGTGACACACCACTGATAAAATCTTAAAAGCTGCACTCTTTAAAATCTCTTCTAATCATTCTGTGTACACTCTGTATCCCTGGAAATATTCATCCTCAAAAACGAGATTCATTTTTAGAAAGATTACTGATATGGAAATTTGCACAATGTCATATGTAAAGTAAGTTTATTTCAGAGCTCTGGTATGAAGATGTACAAATACAATGGTCCCTCAGGAAACAAAAAGAAAGAGTGTCCACACTCAGTAACAATTCTCACTGACTGTGAAACACAAGGTACTGGAAGGAAACCGGATGAAACGGGGCTCTGAGAAGCAGGAAGAGGAGAAGTGTATATATATATATATATATTCACAAGCATCCATATTGGTATCAATAAGTTCTGGATACAATATGCATAGAATTCTGCTATAATGTATACATTTATATAAGGAAATATGACCTCATTCATGCTTTTAAATGTAAATAGTTCCTTTAACCTGCACAAATGCGCTTCAGTAATGTGATGAATTATAGGTGAAATTGGCTGAAGGCATATTAAACACAGACAAGGCACAACATTTAGTCATTTTTAAAGCTTTTTTAAAAGCGTTTCGATCGTTACTTTCTTTTAATAAGCATGCAGACTAATGCTGATATAAACGTCATATCCGTGTGTGTCTCCAGGATCTCTGCTGTGTAGTTGTTTTCAGAGCACACAGGGGGGCAGACGTCACCTGTTTGATAAATGCTGAGACTTTGGTTTCCAGAGGGTGAATTGATGTATTTGCTCAGTGAACTGCTGTCAATATTTGTATTATGGGGGTTAAATGTGTTTTAATAAAGTCAGTAGAATAAAAGGGAAGCTTAACTCTAGTAAAAGTGTAAAGGTGTTACAGTTTATTCCTTGTTGAGCATGAAATGACATAATTATGGATGATGTCACATATTCATGGGGCGCTGAATGTAAAAACTTGGTCGCTGTTTCATAGCCTACTTTTTTACTTTTAGCTAACTTTCCTCACATTTAGCTAACTTTTCTTTCATTTAAGACAGAAATTCATGTAAAACAATGTTTCATATCATTGTTAAAAATGTGTAGACATGAAAAATAAATGTTAAATCTAAATGTTAAAACCAAATGTAAAAGTTAAATCGAAATGTAAATGTTAAATTTAAATGTTAAATCCAAATGTAAATATTAGATCTAAATGATAAATTTAAATCTAAATGTGAAATTGGTTGCCAGGTGTAAAGCTAAATGTTTAGAAATTATACGAAGTGGGAAGGCGATGGCAACACCCACACCCCACCCTCAAATGTCTTTGGTTACAGCATTTTGGTACTTTCAGTGAATCTATGTCTGATGAACTGTGTGAGAACAGTTGTCCACACATTCCCTCAGCTTATGTGCTGCCCATACATCAGTCATTACCGCTCTTTTGAGTTTGTGAGTTCGGCGCAATCCCGCAATGTCTCTTCCTCCACCACACTCACTGAACCAGAGTCAATGATGTGGGCGTGGCCTCTTGATTGTCAGGTGCTGACCTGCCCACTTTGCATGACTTATAAAGATTAAGCCTTATACTTGGCAATGGAGTTAACATTTAGATTTAACATTTAGATTTAATATTTAGTTTTAGATTTAACATTTAGATTTACATTTAACATTTGGATTTAATATTGAGCTTTAGATTCAACATTTAAATTTAGATTTAATGCTGTGGCGGTTTTGTTGTTGGCTTACGCGTGCTGTGTAGAGTGGATGCTATTGTGGCCAAAAAATAAAGAAAGTGAAGTACCAAAAGGCATTGAAGTCCTGTTGGATTTTCCAATCCATTTATTGCAGATGAAATGACCAATAAAACCAGGTTGTAGATATTGCAGGGTATGAAATAGCAAAACACTCCATACATTCGGCATGATCGCACGGTAAAAACCGTTTGTTCTCCAGCACCACACCTGACCCTCATTACAGCCTCTTTTTCTGGTTGATTAGGGCAGAGCCACTCCTCAAGCGCCCTCTACTGCTGAAATGGCTCCACCATTTAGATTTAATATTTAGCTTTAGATTTAACATTTAGATTCAGAATTAGATTTAATTTTGAGCTTTAGGTTTAATGTTTAGATTTACATTTAATATTGAGATTTTACATTTACATTTATTTGTGTACATGCCAGTATTTTTTGTTAACAATGAGAACACATGAATTTCTGTCTCAAATTAAATAAAAATAAGCTTAATGTGAGGAAAATAAAAGAAATGTTCAAATATGTCAGCTATGAAATGTACATTCTGCACCCCAAACATATTCACCTGAATTCACACATTAGATTAAGAGAAGGAACAGCTGCGTGTGAAGAAGCTCATTACACCTGTGCTGGAGAACCTGAGTTTGTGACTTCTACCCAGTAACAGTGAAGAAAAAAATCCCATTGGCTGAACAGGAGGCTGATGGTCACGTGACGCCTCTGTGTGTTTTGGGAGCGCACAGTGTTGATCCACAGGAAAGAAGTCAGTGCTCACCTCCACCATGAACACCTTCATCTTTGTGCTTCTCCTGGGAACACCCGGCGTGACAGCAGGTCAGTCCACATTCATTTTCACACTTACTGTCTTTATGTGAGGAGGAATGGAAAGCTTTGTTTGACGCTCTCTGACGTCACTTTACAGCCTGGAGTTAGACTCACTTATTCACACTGGGACAACTTTACACCTACAACACTATCATCTGCTCTCTTTCAACACTTTCACATCATTTATTATTATTTTTTAACGCTTTCAAACACACGTTTATTAACGAGTCCGTGACGAAAACTTAATTTTTTTTATTTATCTTTTTCATTTTTAACCTGCTCAACAAAGGTGCACGTCACGTGACGTCAGTCAACCACATTCACTGAGAATAAAGTTCAGTTTAATGCACACTCCGAAACACAGAAATACCAAGATTGGAGGAAAAGGAGAATTTAATTTAATTAATTTTATTTTTAATATGTAAACTTATTTAATCAAACTTTTAAAATCTATATCTGGAGCAGAATAAACATTTTTTGTTGAGTAATATGGTGTTCCGATTGTAAAGTTGCTCATGCTAAAATAAACAGCAACTTTTTGCAACATTTAGTTACAAACCACGTTTTAAAAGCATCTTTTTTAAGTTACTTTTGAACCAGTTTTACTTACAGCAATATGTGAAATTTGTGATATTTACTTTTCTCATAAAAACTTCTGACAGTCCACTGATGAATGGTTAGTCCATGTACCTCTGATGCTGTTCTGTCTCTATGTTTGACCATTTGTGTGGTTTTACAGTCAAAAACAAAGTTTACAGAGATTTGTTTTTGTTGTAAATCTAAATCCCTGCAGAATGGGTCCATGGGTCATAGTTCATGTCATGTGCATCCTCATCATACACTATAGTGTACTGGTCCATGTATGTTTGTGGTCATTGGATTTTCTGTTCACAAAAAGGAAACCGAAAAACAAAATAAGTGGTTATTTGATTTTTGTTTTTTTTAAATTAATTTTTTTTAATTCAAGACATTTTGAGAAGGGTTCAACAAAAATATAAATAGCAGTTGATTTTCATTATCTGATTCAAAAAAATAAACGATAGAAAATAAACGCCTGATTTTCATTAGGTGCAACCGGAAGTTGCCATTTTCAAAGTAAGAGCGCGTATGAGAACAATATTGTGTTCTGGCAAGAGCACAAAAATATTTAGTCCAGACTAAAATGTCTTTGGAATCTAACTCTGAGGTGTTTTTTGACATGACAGAAAAATCATCTGCAGAAATCTCTGCATGCATATCACACCCAGGGTGGAAGAGGTTTACCTGCTATCAGGTTGTCTTCCTTGAGACAATGTGTCATTTATTTTACTGTTTCAAGAGGAAAAAAACAATAACAACCTTAATGACCTGCTGTCAGTCTGTCATAGAAATATGTGGGAAAAACATGTGATGTTTATTATTATTTTTTAAAAGTGTTTTGATTGTCAATTTCTTTTAATAAGCGTAATTTTTTACAGGTGATGAGGTTCGATCAGTCACTTCCAGTTCATCTGAAGAAAACGTCTCCAGCACTGGGAGCAACACACCGCTGATACAACTTAAAAGCTGCACTCTTTAAAATTTCTTCTAATCATTCTGTGTACACTCTGTAACCATGGAAATATTCATCCTCACAAACAAGATTTATTTTTAAAAAGCTTAGTGATATGGAAATTTGCACAATGTCTTCTGTAAATTAAGTTTATTTCAGAGCTCTGGTATGAAGATGGTACACATGCAGTGGTCCCTCAGGAAACAAAAAGAAAGAGTGTCCACACTCAGTAACAATTCACATCTATTATAATAGAAACCAAGGAAGGCTGCTATTGGCTAACGACATAAACAAAGGTAAAGGGATTCTTACTGACTGTGAAACACAAGGTACTGGAAGGAAACTGAATGAAACGGAGCTCTGAGAAGTCTTAATTTATATAAATATATACTGTATATTAGTCTTAATTTATATATATATATACTGTATATTAGTCTTAATTTATATATATATAATGTATATTAGTCTTAATTTATATATATATACTGTATATTAGTCTTAATTTTGTTTGGCGTTTTGTCTTAACTTTCCAGTCCTGTTTTTTTAGTTTTTCTCAGTGGTTCTAATTCTCTTCAGTAGGAAAGCCTGTAAGGAAGAATTTAGAAATAGAAAGTGATTATAATAAGGGGGAAAAAAATCACAATCTTTTAGTCTTGATTATGTTTTTGTTAGAATGTTTTTAGTTTTAATTGTATTTTTTAGTCTTTTTTTTTATTTAAAAAAAGTCTTTATTATAATTTTAGTCTTATTTCTTTTCTCTCAACTGTTTTTTACCAGTCCTATTTTTTTTTAAAACTTATTTATGTTTAATGCTCAAATAATAAATAAATATAAGTTTATATATATACCATTAGTCTTTAATTAGAAGGTTTTTACATTTATAAATGAGTTATTACAGTTAATTAATTTACTGCTGATTTAAAGCAATACAAGTTACGTACAAGAATAGTGATTGATCAGTTTTCAATTATTATGGTGTATGCGCAATTTGATTTATTTGGTATTTGTATATGAGTTGTTTAATGTGTATTAAATTTAGTATTTAAAAGTGAAAACAGACTTTTTTTTATTTGTTAATTCATTATAAGATTTTTGCTTGGTTTTAAACTGACTGTCCCTAAGGTTGTTTATATCTGACTTGTATCATTGCTTATGTAAAGCTTGTGTTGTTAGAATTAGTTTTAATCAGATGTTTTGAAACTTTTTGTCCTTGTTCCAAAAAAAAAAAAAAGAAAGAAAAGGTCTTGAAAAAGTTGATCAGACTGAGGATATATTTAACTAAAATCAATATTTAAGGCTCTGTAATGTAAGGACATTTAATATAAGGATAGTATGTCTTAAAGAGACAATAAATGAATAAAGTAATATTTTATATCAACACGTGTTTTTCTTTCTCTCTGATATAAAAAAACAAAAACAAACTATGGCGATACAGCACGTGTTCATTCCTTGCAGGAAACAACTGAGAGTTGCGTAATATGAGGTTGTTTTTTTATAGATGTAGGTGTGGCCTATTCAAATATACCAGCAGCCAGTTTAGCGACACTACCCTGAATCCTGTTGGTCCACTTTATCTTCAGCACACAACAAACAGTCTCTGTACTTTTTTTTTAAATCCATTCTCAAAGTTCTTCAGGAAGAAGGAAACAAGAACAACCTCACCTGCTCTTCTGAAGAAGAGTTGAACCTTCGAGATAGATGTGAAAGAAACAAAAACAGCCAAAATGAATTCTTCATTTTGGCTGTTTTTGTTTCTCTGCCTGAGTCTGAGTCTGAGTCTGCTGTCTGTTCCTGTAACTTCAGGTAAGTTTGATTAAATATTAACATGATTTTTAGAATTGTTTCTATTCTCAGGACATATGTTTTATGTACAAATTATTGAAACAAAACGATTTATTATTAGTCACTGTTTAAAATTATTATTTGATTTTCGTTTTCAAATTGAAAAACAACAGGTTTTTCAGGGTGAAGAAGGGATAAACAAACATTTAAAAATCTGTTGATTTTAAATTTTTGATCCTAAAACCAAAAAACAGAAACACCAGAGGACAAAAACAAAACAAAACAAAAAATGCCCATTTTTTAACAGGTATGTACGTTTGCCGTATCAATATACCGACGTTCTATGGTTTTATCCAGAGCTGTATAGAGAGAGAGTTGTTACAACTCCAGTGGTTCGTTGTTCTACAACAATTGCGGCTCATGAAGCCTCACATTTTGTCTCGGAAGTGAGCAATTTTTTAACTTTAAGACGTTTTAATAATCATATTAGATATTATTATTTTTTATCATCGTATCTAAACACATTAACGTGTTGTGTTTTTTTTTTAATTTTTGTTCCTACCAAAAAACAGAAATACCAGAGGGCAACATTGTCCGTGAACTAAACCTGGTCACTGGCAGGTTTTATCAAAGAAACCCTGGGTTTCTACCTGGCTCCGCCCACCTGAACACCGTTTCTGAACACTTTAATAAACCTTAATACTTTTCTCTGAAACACATTAGTAACATCACACACCAAAGGGATGTCTAAAGGGATAAAAACTCAAAATTGTTAAACATAGGTTACTGTGGCAACTTATAAAGCACAGCATAGAGCGGCAGTAACTCCTCACAGCAAAAAGTTACATATTAGAGCCAGAACAAATAATCAGCCGATGTTGATTAATTATTAATGGCTGAAATCGGCAAAATTATTCTACCACACCTATTAATTGTTCAGCAACTCATAATAACCGTAGTGTAAAATATGTTAAGTACTGTATATGTCAGGCCTTTAGCTGTTGAACAGTTTCCTCTATTGTTTTTGGGTTCACTGTAATAAACTCTGATATTGTAGTCGACTCCTCCCCCTTAGTGGCTGAAGATTTTTGTGATTTTGTTGGTTTGTGCTGATGTTTGACCTTATTGATTGTATTTTTTCATTGAAAAATACAATCAATAAGTTGTAAATCTGAATGAATGACTCTGACTTTTTCTTACAGTGCTGCACACTCTGAGATATTTCTACACGGGTTCCTCTGACGTACCAAACTTCCCAGAGTTTGTGGTTGTTGGTTATGTTGATGATGTTCAGATTATTCACTACGACAGTAACAGCAGGACAGCAGTGCCCAAACAGGACTGGATGAAAGACATAACAGATCAACAGTACTGGGAGAGAGAGACTTGGAGAGCCATGGAAGATCAGCAGACGTTCAAAGTCAACCTTGAAACTGCAAAGCAGCGTTTCAACCAAACTGGAGGTTTGTTAAAGTTCTCTTGTTCTTTCTAATGCTGATGTGTGACAGTGTGTGTTAATGCTTGTTGTGTAGCTGTAAACAGACGTGTGGACCTGTGTTGGGAGTAACGCATTACAAAAGTAACAAGTTAAAGTAATATATTCCTGTTTTCAGTAAGGCAATAATATAACGCATTCCTGAAACAAAAATCATCAATATATTACTCGTTAAAATCTTAAGTTACATGTAGACTTTAATGAATTCCACTGACAAAATTGCTGATGTCAGCACTTCCTCTGTCGTCCCTCAGAGTCACTAGATTCTCCATTGTTGTGTATTGTGGATGTGATGACCTTAAAGGTGTCAGTGAGAGACTTGAAGCTCTTCTGTTTCCACAGTCACATGTAGTAGCGCCTCCTGTTGGTGAGATAAAGTAATGCAGCTGTGTTTTGTGTTGCTCCTAAAACTGGATCCAACTTTTAGATCTTTGTTCACATTCAGGCTTCAAAAGTCTTTAAAGTGGCTCCATGTCAGAATGGAGGCCTGCAGTGCTGAAAGGATTTGGTAAAGAATCAAACAGATGATCAATAGAAACACATTTACAATCAGATCAGACACATTTTTAGAACAATCTTCATCTATTTGTTGATTCATGTTCAATAATGTGTGTGTGTTGATGACAGACTGTCTGTGACTCACTTTGTCTTTAAAGTGCTCTCTGTCTGTCTCTCTCAGGTGTTCATATTGGCCAGGTGATGTATGGTTGTGAATGGGATGATGAGACTGGAGATGTTGATGGTTATTATCAGGATGGTTATGATGGAGAAGACTTCATCGTTCTGGACCTGAAAGAAGAGACATGGATCGCTGCCAAACAACAGGCTTTCGTCACTAAACTCATGTGGGACAGTAACAAAGCTATGATGTCATACTGTAAATACTACTATACTCAGATTTGTCCTGAGTGGCTGAAGAAGTACGTGAACGCTGGGCGGAGCTCCCTGATGAGAACAGGTAAACTCCCCTGAGCTTCCTTTGCTGCAGACACATGAACACAACAATGTTCCTCTGTCTTTATCTGTTAAAATGAAAAGTGTGATCACAGTGAGTGTAAATCACCTGTATCTGTATCTCTCTCTACACAACAACACACTTTGATTTCTCTCTTTCTCTCTCACACATTTCACTGATTTCACTTAAACTCTTGTCTTTGTTTGTCCTTTGATTGAGCTTTTATTTTGGTACTTTTGGTTTCACCTGTGACATTTAGATTTAATATTTTACATTTAGATTTACAATTTAATACTTAGATTTAACATTGACGGTATATTTTCACTAGAAAAGTAAATATCACAAACTTCACAAATATTGCTGCAAATTTGGTCAAAAGTAGGAGAAAATTAACATATGACATTAACATTAAACAATTTGATTTAAATTTAACATTTAGAGTTAGATTCAAAATTTAGATTCAACATTTAACATTTAGATTCAACATTTAACATTTAAGATTTTTTTAACATTTAGATTTAAGATTTAGCATTGAAGACTTAACATTTAGATTCAAGCCTTCAATTTAACATTTAAATTTATCGTTTGGATTTAACATTTATTTAGATTTAATATTTAACATTTAGATTAAACATTGACATTATATTTTTACAAGAAAAGTAAATATCACAAATTTCACAAATTTTGCTGTAAATCTGGTCAAAAGTAACATAAAAAATTCACATGTTTTTTAGACGTAGTTTGTTGTTAATGTTGCTAAAAGTTTGTGTTTATTTCATCATGATCAACTTTCCAATGGGCGTCCCATAGATATTTGCTGTAAAGCACAAACAGCAGCAGTAACACACTGAACATCCTTTCAATGAGCTGCTGTTCAAAGCTCACAGTGACTCTTTCCTTCACCACATTCAGGCTGAGATGTTCTCAGATCAACTCTTCCTCCTTCCTTCCTTCTCCTGTTCTTCATTATTAAAGCTCACTGTGTGCTCCTTCTCTTTCCTCTGCAGATCTTCCCTCCATCAAGCTCCTCCAGAGGACTCCCTCCTCTCCAGTCACCTGCCACGCTACAGGTTTCTACCCCCGCTATGCTGTGATGTTCTGGAGGAAAGACCAGGAGGAGAAGGTGTTTGAGGGCGTGGACCACGGAGAGATGCTCCCCAACCATGATGGGAGCTTCCAGATGAGCGTTGACTTGAGCATTTCTCTAATCAGAGCTGAAGACTGGAGCAGGTACGACTGTGTGTTTCAGATTAAAGGTGTGGAGGAAGATCTCACAGTCACTCTGGACAAAAGTGTGATTTTAAGCAACTGGAGAAAGTCTGATGGAGGTGAGAGACTCACTGACTTCACACTCAGAGCTGACTCACACAAAGCAGCATCACACTGTTGTTGTTGTTGTTGTGTAGATATTGGAGGTGTTGGAGGTGTGGTGGGTATTGTAGGTGGTGGTGTTGGAGGTCCTGTTGTTGTGCTGCTGTTTATGGCCATCGCTGGATTCTTCCTGTGGAGGAAGAGCTGTCAAGGTAAAATAAATAAAAACTGTTTTCATAAATTTTTTATTTGACTTTGATTGAAAGTATTTTAACTTTGCTCTAAATTATCTTTTTTGTTGATGTATTTTATTTTTTTGTAGGTGTTAAAAAGGCATTTTTGGTCACTCAGAAGAGAAGAAAGTAAAGAACCCAAACATTCAGCAACAGGGTAAATAAATCTGAGCTTTGATCATTAAGGGCTTATACTACAAAGCCAGATAATTATATCCTGGATTTATCTCTGTTAGTGGGCTTCACCTAACCAAACATTGTCTGTCAGACAGAAGCTGTCCTATGAATCTAGATTACAACTCATTAAGTTAAGTGAGTTGATTTCAGCCTGGCTACGTGTGCTCTTATGACAGAGGAGTAGATTACAGTGTCAGACCAATCACAATCATGGAGAAACTGTGGAGAGAGATTTACGTCACAATTGAGGAATAATTCTTTAAAAATATGAAGAATTAAAATCCATAATTCAGACCAAAAACTACATTGTTGCTGCAGTAAAAGCAGAGAGTAAATAATGCAGGAATTGATGAGTGTTAATGCTTAAATTAGTGAGATTATAAATGGAGAATAAACAAACACTATGATTAGTTTCACTTTCACTTTGTCTGTGGCTCTGATGCTACATTTATATAGATCAGCCTAAATCATAAGGTGGATAATATTCATCTTACAGGACTGAGGATCTTAGCATCACCACAGAATACATGAATTAATTCATTAATTTATTTATTTATTGGTCTGAAAGTGTCCGATGCACACAGGCTTTATCAGATAACTTATTTTATTTATTTTACTTTCAGTTCATCAGATATAAATCTCTATATTTCCTATAGTAGAGGTAGACAACTTTTATCACAGCAGGGCTGGAAAAAATGTGTTTGTTCAGAGGGTCACATGATCAACATTCATGTTAGCATTTAGAATAATGAGCGATATGAGCATTAATACAGGAAAGAACAAAGAGTTTCTTGTAATTTTGTGTGTTTTTCTGTCATCCTGTGTATGTTTGTTGTTGTCTTGCTCGTTGTGAAGCATTTTGTGCATTTCTGTTGTTATTTTGTGTATTTTTCCTGTAAAATTATGTATTTGTGTGTATGTCATTTTGCTTTTTTTTGGAGTATTTTTTTTTGTTTTTCTGTGTCATTTTCCTTGTTTGTTGGCACTGTGGGTTTGCAGAGTCATTTTTCGTGTTTCATTTGTCTTTTTGTGTACTGTTATTGTCATTTTCTGTAATTTTGTATTTTTAGAGTAATTTTGTGCATTATTGTCGACGTTTTTTTCACTTTTGTGTGAAAGTTTTCAGTAGTTTTGTGTTTTTGGAGTTTTTTGTTTTTATCTCAGCTTTTAATGTATTTTCCTGCAATGTTGTAATTCTTTGTATTTTTTTAATATATTCTTGCTCATGTTTTTTGTATTTTTCTGTGATTTTCTACATTTACTTTGGGGGGAACATAAAATTAGACCGAGGGCCACATGTGACCCCCGGGCCACCAGTTGCCTATGTGTGTCCTATAGGATGTCATTGGTAAATGAAAGGTTTGCATCAATGTCTAAATATTTTCTCTCCTGTCAGCGTCACATCAGATCCACACAGTGACGTGTTCACAATGATCCTCCTTTTATTGGACAGAGAACTGATTGGTCAGGAGGCGGAAAGTTACCATGGTGATTTAGCTCCGTAATATGTTAGCTAGCTTTGTAGGACAGCACACACTGATTAAATCCTGGAAGTTAGCGCGATAAGTGGAAATCTAGCTTCGTAGTATAGGCCCTAACAGTCTTTATATTTGTGATTTAGTGGATTAATAACCATTGATTTCTTTCTTTATTATTTTTCTTCTTAGTGTCAGAGGAGATCAAACCCCCTGAGGAAACTACTGACAGTCCACTGATGAATGGTTAGTCCATGTACCTCTGATGCTGTTCTGTCTCTATGTTTGACCATTTGTGTGGTTTTACAGTCAAAAACAAAGTTTACAGAGATTTGTTTTTGTTGTAAATCTAAATCCCTGCAGAATGGGTCCATGGGTCATAGTTCATGTCATGTGCATCCTCATCATACACTATAGTGTACTGGTCCATGTATGTTTGTGGTCATTGGGTTTTCTGTTCACAAAAAGGAAACCAAATAACAAAATAAGTGGTTACCGTAATTTATTTTAGTTTTTTTAAATTCAAAAATTAAAATTCAAGAGATTTTGAGAATGGTTAAACAAAACTTTAAATAGCAGTTGGTTTTCATTGTCTGATTCTAAAAATAAACGACGTTTTTTCATTCGGTGCAACTGGAAGTTGCCGTTTTCAAAGTAAAAGCGCGCATGAGGATGGTATTGTGTTCAGTGCTGGTTTATGATTAGAACAAATTATTTTGAGGATACGGCGCTAAAATAGCACCGACTGCCACCACAGGCACTGTGTAAATTCTGGTTCTATTAGCGATTGAGTTCCATTCTTTGTGGATGTGCAGACCCTAAGTATCATAACTGGTGTAAACTGGACAGTTTCTTCATGTTTGCTGAATTAACAAAAAGTTATTGAAGAAATTAAAATCCTTCTGACCATCATTGTGTTTCTCTGAGAATCAGTGTTAATGCTGCTGCTGATCTGTTTAATAAATATAAAAGACTTTTCTATCAACAACTACTTGGTCTTTTAACCCACGTTCTGTTTTTATTGTTTTACAGATGTCAAGGTTTTAACAGTCATTTCCAGGTCATCTGTAAGAAGCGTCTCCAGCGAAGAAAGCGTCTCCAGCGAAGAAAGCGTCTCCAGCTTTGGGAGCGACACACCACTGCTACAACTTAAAAACTGCACTCTTTAAAATCTCTTCTAATCATTCTGTGTACACACTGTATCCCTGGAAATATTCATCCTCAAAAACGAGATTCATTTTTAGAAAGCTTACTGATATGGAAATTTGCACAATGTCACATGTAAAGTAAGTTTATTTCAGAGCTCTGGTATGAAGATGTACAAATACAGTGGTCCCTCAGGAAACAAAAAGAAAGAGTGCCCCCACTCAGTAACAATTCTCACTGACTGTGAAACACAAGGTACTGGAAGGAAACCGGATGAAACGGGGCTCTGAGAAGCAGGAAGAGGAGAAGTGTGTGTGTGTGTGTATATACACATATATATATATATATATATATATATATATATATATATATATATATATATATATATATATATATATATAAGCATCCATATTGGTATCAATAAGTTCTGGATACAATATGCATAGAATTCTGCTATAATGTATACATTTATATAAGGAAATATGACCTCATTCATGCTTTTAAATGTAAATAGTTCCTTTAACCTGCACAAATGCGCTTCAGTAATGTGATGAATTATAGGTGAAATTGGCTGAAGGCATATTAAACACAGACAAGGCACAGCATTTTGGTACTCTCAGTGAATCTATGTCTGATAAACTGTTTGAGAACAGTTGTCCACACATTCCCTCAGCTGATGTGCAGCCCATACATCAGTCATTACCGCTCTTTCGAGTTTGTGAGTTCGGCGCAATCCCGCAATGTCTCTCTTCCCCCTCCACACTCACTGAACCAGAGTCAATGATGTGGGCGGGGCCTCATGATTGTCAGGTGCTGACCTGCCCACTTTGCATGATTTATAAAGATTAAGCCTTACACTTGGCAATGGAGTTAACATTTAGATTTAACATTTAGATTTAGATTTAACATTTAGATTTAATATTGAGCTTTAGATTCAACATTTAAATTTAGATTTAATGCTGTGGCGGTTTTGTTGTTGGCTTACGCGTGCTGTGTAGAGTGGATGCTATTGTGGCCAAAAAATAAAGAAAGTGAAGTACCAAAAGGCATTGAAGTCCTGTTGGATTTTCCAATCCATTTATTGCAGATGAAATGACCAATAAAACCAGGTTGTAGATATTGCAGGGTATGAAATAGCAAAACACTCCATACATTCGGCATGATCGCACGGTAAAAACCGTTTGTTCTCCAGCACCACACCTGACCCTCATTACAGCCTCTTTTTCTGGTTGATTAGGGCAGAGCCACTCCTCAAGCGCCCTCTGCTGCTGAAATGGCTCCACCATTTAGATTTAAGATTTAGCTTTAGATTTAATATTGAGCTTTAGGTTTAATGTTTAGATTTACATTTAATATTTAGATTTTACATTTACATTTATTTTTCATGTGTACATACCAGTATTTTTTGTTAACAATGAGAACACATGAATTTCTGTCTCAAATTAAATAAAAATAAGCTTAATGTGAGGAAAATAAAAGAAATGTTCAAATATGTCGGCTATGAAATGTACATTCTGCACCCCAAACATATTTACCTGAATTCACACATTAGATTAAGAGAAGGAACAGTTGCGTGTGAAGAAGCTCATTACACCTGTGCTGGAGAACCAGTTTGTGACTTCTACCCAGTAACAGTGAGGGAAAAAATCCCATTGGCTGAACAGGAGGCTGATGGTCACGTGACGCCTCTGTGTGTTTTGGGAGCGCACAGTGTTGATCCACAGGAAAGAAGTCAGTGCTCACCTCCACCATGAACACCTTCATCTTTGTGTTTCTCCTGGGAACACCCGGCGTGACAGCAGGTCAGTCCACATTCATTTTCACACTTTACTGTCTTTATGTGAGGAGGAATGGAAAGCTTTGTTTGACGCTCTCTGACGTCACTTTACAGCCTGGAGTTAGACTCACTTATTCACACTGGGACAACTTTACACCTACAACACTATCATCTGCTCTCTTTCAACACTTTCACATCATTTATTATTATTTTCAACGCTTTCAAACACACGTTTATTAACGAGTCCGTGACGAAAACTTAATTTTTTTTTTTTTTTTTTAAATCTTTTTCATTTTTAACCTGCTCAACAAAGTTGCACGTCACGTGACGTCATTCAGCCACATTCACTGAGAATAAAGTTCAGTTTAATGCACACTCCGAAACACAGAAATACCAAGATTGGAGGAAAAGGAGAATTTAATTTAATTAATTTTATTTTTAATATGTAAACTTATTTAATCAAACCTTTCAAATCTATATCTGGAGCAGAATAAACATTTTTTGTTAAGTAATATGGTGTTCCGATTGTAAAGTTGCTCATGCTAAAATAAACAGCAACTTTTTGCAACATTTAGTAACAAACCACGTTTTAAAAGCATCTTTTTTAAGTTACTTTTGAACCAGTTTTACTGACAGCAATATGTGAAATTTGTGATATTTACTTTTCTCATAAAAACTACTGACAGTCCACTGATGAATGGTTAGTCCATGTACCTCTGATGCTGTTCTGTCTCTATGTTTGACCATTTGTGTGGTTTTACAGTCAAAAACAAAGTTTACAGAGATTTGTTTTTGTTGTAAATCTAAATCCCTGCAGAATGGGTCCATGGGTCATAGTTCATGTCATGTGGATCCTCATCATACACTATAGTGTACTGGTCCATGTATGTTTGTGGTCATTGGGTTTTCTGTTCACAAAAGGAAACCGAAAAACAAAATAAGTGGTTATTTGATTTTAGTTTTTTTAAATTAAATTTTTTTAATTCAAAACATTTTGAGAAGGGTTCAACAAAAGTTGATTTTCATTGTCTGATTCAAAAAATAAACGATAGAAAATAAACGCCTAATTTTCATTAGGTGCAACCGGAAGTTGCCATTTTCAAAGTAAGAGCGCGTATGAGAACAATGTTGTGTTCTGGCAAGAGGACAAAAATATTTAGTCCAGACTAAAATGTCTTTGGAATCTAACTCTGAGGTGTTTTTTGACATGACAGAAAAAGGCTCATCATCTGCAGAAATCTCTGCATGCATATCACACCCAGGGTGGAAGAGGTTTACCTGCTATCAGGTTGTCTTCCTTGAGATAATGTCTCATTTATTTTACTGTTTCAAGAGGAAAAAAACAATAACAACCTTAATGACCTGCTGTCAGTCTGTCATAGAAATATGTGGGAAAAACATGTGATGTTTATTATTATTTTTTAAAAGCGTTTTGATTGTCAATTTCTTTTAATAAGCGTAATTTTTTACAGGTGATGAGGTTCGATCAGTCACTTCCAGTTCATCTGAACAAAGCGTCTCCAGCACTGGGAGCGACAAACCGCTGATACAACTTAAAAGCTGCACTCTTTAAAATTTCTTCTAATCATTCTGTGTACACTCTGTAACCATGGAAATATTCATCCTCACAAACAAGATTTATTTTTAAAAAGCTTAGTGATATGGAAATTTGCACAATGTCTTCTGTAAAGTAAGTTTATTTCAGAGCTCTGGTATGAAGGTGGTACACATGCAGTGGTCCCTCAGGAAACAAAAAGAAAGAGTGTCCACACTCAGTAACAATTCACATCTATTATAATAGAAACCAAGGAAGGCTGCTATTGGCTAACGACATTAACAAAGGTAAAGGGATTCTTACTGACTGTGAAACACAAGGTACTGGAAGGAAACTGGATGAAACGGAGCTCTGAGAAGTCTTAATTTATATATATATACTGTATATTAGTCTTAATTTATATATATATAATGTATATTAGTCTTAATTTTGTTTGGCGTTTTGTCTTAACTTTCCAGTCCTGTTTTTTTAGTTTTTCTCAGTGGTTCTAATTCTCTTCAGTAGGAAAGCCTGTAAGGAAGAATTTAGAAATAGAAAGTGATAATAATAAGGGGGAAAAAAATCACAATCTTTTAGTCTTGATTATGTTTTTGTTAGAATGTTTTTAGTTTTAATTGTATTTTTTAGTCTTTTTTTTTATTTAAAAAAAGTCTTTATTATAATTTTAGTCTTATTTCTTTTCTCTCAACTGTTTTTTACCAGTCCTATTTTTTTTAAAAACTTATTTATGTTTAATGCTCAAATAATAAATAAATATAAGTTTATATATATACCATTAGTCTTTAATTAGAAGGTTTTTACATTTATAAATGAGTTATTACAGTTAATTAATTTACTGATGATTTAAAGCAATACAAGTTACGTACAAGAATAGTGATTGATCAGTTTTCAATTATTATGGTGTTTGCGTAATTTGATTTATTTGGTATATGTATATGAGTTGTTTAATGTGTATTAAGTTTAGTATTTAAAAGTGAAAACAGACTTTTTTTATTTGTTAATTCATTATTAGATTTTTGCTTGGTTTTAAACTGACTGTCCCTAAGGTTGTTTATATCTGACTTGTATCATTGCTTATGTAAAGCTTGTGTTGTTAGAATTAGTTGAAATCAGATGTTTTGAAACTTTTTGTCCTTGTTCCAAAAAAAAAAAAAAGGCCTTGAAAAAGTTGATCAGACTGAGGATATATTTAACTAAAATCAATATTTAAGGCTATGTAATGTAAGGACATTCAATATAAGGATAGTATGTCTTAAAGAGACAATAAATGAATAAAGTAATATTTTATATCAACACGTGTTTTTCTTTCTCTCTGATATTAAAAAAAAAAAAAAAGCTATGGCGATACGTGTTCATTCCTTGCAGGAAACAACTGAGAGCTGCGTAATATGAGTTTTGTTTTTTGTTTTTTTTTTATAGATGTAGGTGTAGTCTATTCAAATATACCAGCAGCCAGTTTAGCGACACTACCCTGAATCCTGTTGGTCCACTTGCTCTTCAACACACAACAAACAGTCTCTGTACTTTTTTTAAAATCCATTCTCAAAGTTCTTCAGGAAGAAGGAAACAAGAACAACCTCGCCTGCTCTTCTGAAGAAGAGTTGAACCTTCGAGATAAATGTGAAAGAAACAAAAACAGCTAAAATGAATTCTTCATTTTGGCTGTTTTTGTTTCTCTGCCTGAGTCTGAGTCTGCTGTCTGTTCCTGTAACTTCAGGTAAGTTTGATTAAATATTAACATGGTTTTTAGAATGGTTTCTATTCTCAGGACATATGTTTTATGTACAAATTATTGAAACAAAACGATTTATTATTAGTCACTGTTTAAAATTATTTGATTTTCGTTTTCAAACTGAAAAACTACAGGTTTTTCTGGGTGATGAAGTGATAAACAAACATTTAAAAATCTGTTGATTTTAAATTTTTGATCCTAAAACCAAAAAACAGAAACACCAGAGGACAAAAACAAAAAATGCCCATTTTTTAACAGGTATGAACGTTTGCCGTATCAATAAACCGACGTTCTATGGTTTTATCCAGAGCTGTATAGAGAGAGAGTTGTTACAACTCCAATGGTTCGTTGTTCTACAACAATTGCGGCTCATGAAGCCTCACATTTTGTCCCGGAAGTGAGCAATTTTTTTAACTTTAAGACGTTTTAATAATCATATTAGATATTATTATTTTTTATCATCGTATCTAAACACATTAACGTGTGGTGTTTTTTTTTTAATTTTTGTTCCTACCAAAAAACAGAAATACCAGAGGGCAACATTGTCCGTGAACTAAACCTGGTCACTGGCAGGTTTTATCAAAGAAACCCTGGGTTTCTACCTGGCTCCGCCCACCTGAACACCGTTTCTGAACACTTTAATGAATCTTAATACTTTTCTCTGAAACACATTAGTAACATCACACACCAAAGGGATGTCTAAAGGGATAAAAACTCAAAATTGATAAACATAGGTCACTGTGGCAACTTATAAAGCACAGCATAAAACGGCAGAAACTCCTCACAGCAAAAAGTTACATATTAGAGCCAGAACAAATAATCAGCCGATGTTGATTAATTATTAATGGCTGAAATCGGCATAATTATTCTACCACACCTATTAATTGTTCAGCGACTCGTAATAACCGTAGTGTAAAATATGTTAAGTACTGTATATGTCAGGCCTTTAGCTGTTGAACAGTTTCCTCTATTGTTTTTGGGTTCACTGTAATAAACTCTGATATTGTAGTTGACTCCTCCCCCTCAGTGGCTGAAGATTTTTGTGATTTTGTTGGTTTGTGCTGATGTTTGACCTTATTGATTGTATTTTTTCATTGAAAAATACAATCAATAAGTTGTAAATCTGAATGAATGACTCTGACTTTTTCTTACAGTGCTGCACACTCTGAGATATTTCTACACGGCTTCCTCTGACGTACCAAACTTCCCAGAGTTTGTGGTTGTTGGTTATGTTGATGATGTTCAGATTATTCACTACGACAGTAACAACAGGACAGCAGTGCCCAAACAGGACTGGATGAAAGACATAACAGATCAACCGTACTGGGAGAGACAGACTGGTAAATTAATGGGTTCTCAGCAGATGTTCAAAGTCAACCTTGAAACTGCAAAGCAGCGTTTCAACCAAACTGGAGGTTTGTTAAAGTTCTCTTGTTCTTTCTAATGCTGATGTGTGACAGTGTGTGTTAATGCTTGTTGTGTAGCTGTAAACAGACGTGTGGACACACACTGAAAACGTCTCCTTCAAACCCTGAATAGAAAGCACAGCATCACTAAGTGAATGCTGCAGGAACCATTCCCAAAGCTGGAAAAATGCTGATGTCAGCACTTCCTCTGTCGTCCCTCAGAGTCACTAGATTCTCCATTGTTGTGTATTGTGGATGTGATGACCTTAAAGGTGTCAGTGAGAGACTTGAAGCTCTTCTGTTTCCACAGTCACATGTAGTAGCGCCTCCTGTTGGTGAGATAAAGTAATGCAGCTGTGTTTTGTGTTGCTCCTAAAACTGGATCCAACTTTTAGATCTTTGTTCACATTCAGGCTTCAAAAGTCTTTAAAGTGGCTCCATGTCAGAATGGAGGCCTGCAGTGCTGAAAGGATTTGGTAAAGAATCAAACAGATGATCAATAGAAACACATTTACAATCAGATCAGACACATTTTTAGAACAATCTTCATCTATTTGTGGATTCCTGTTCAATAATGTGTGTGTGTTGATGACAGACTGTCTGTGACTCACTTTGTCTTTAATGTGCTCTCTGTCTGTCTCTCTCAGGTGTTCATATTGTCCAGGTGATGTATGGTTGTGAATGGGATGATGAGACTGGAGATGTTGATGGTTATAATCAGTATGGTTATGATGGAGAAGACTTCATCGTTCTGAACCTGAAGTCAGAGACATGGATCGCTGCCAAACAACAGGCTTTCATCACTAAACTCAGCTGGGACAGTAACAAAGCTATGATGTCACACATTAAACACTACTATACTCAGATTTGTCCTGAGTGGCTGAAGAAGTACGTGAACGCTGGGCGGAGCTCCCTGATGAGAACAGGTAAACTCCCCTGAGCTTCCTTTGCTGCAGACACATGAACACAACAATGTTCCTCTGTCTTTATCTGTTAGAATGAAAAGTGTGATCACAGTGAGTGTAAATCACCTGTATCTGTATCTCTCTCTACACAACAACACACTTTGATTTCTCTCTTTCTCTCTCACACATTTCACTGATTTCACTTAAACTCTTGTCTTTGTTTGTCCTTTGATTGAGCTTTTATTTTGGTACATCTGGTGAATTTACATATTAGCTAAATATTCAGTTTCACCCGTGACATTTAGATTTAACATTTAGCATTTAGATTTAACATTTAGCATTTAGATTTAACATTTTTATTTGTCATTGAGATTTAACATTTAGATGTAGCTTTAGCATTATGATGTATTTAAATGAATCATTTTGATTTAACATTCGATTTAATAATTTAGATTTATCATTTAGATTTAACATTTAAATTTAATATTTAGATTTATTATTTTAGATTTAGCATTTAATATTTAACATTTACATTTAACATTGACATTATATTTTTACGAGAAAAGTAAATATCACAAATTTCACAAATATTGCTGTAAATCTGTTCAAAAGTAACATAAAATAGTCACATGTTTTTTAAACATGGTTTGTTGCTAAATGTTGCTCAAAGTTTGTGTTTATTTCATCATGATCAACTTTCCAATGGGCGTCCCATAGATATTTGCTGTAAAGCACAAACAGCAGCAGTAACACACTGAACATCCTTTCAATGAGCTGCTGTTCAAAGCTCACAGTGACTCTTTCCTTCACCACATTCAGGCTGAGATGTTCTCAGATCAACTCTTCCTCCTTCCTTCCTTCTCCTGCTCTTCATCATTAAAGCTCACTGTGTGCTCCTTCTCTTTCCTCTGCAGATCTTCCCTCCATCAAGCTCCTCCAGAGGACTCCCTCCTCTCCAGTCACCTGCCACGCTACAGGTTTCTACCCCCGCAATGCTGTGATGTTCTGGAGGAAAGACCAGGAGGAGGTGTTTGAGGGCGTGGACCACGGAGAGATGCTCCCCAACCATGATGGGAGCTTCCAGATGAGCGTTGACCTGAACATTTCTCTGATCAGAGCTGAAGACTGGAGCAGGTACGACTGTGTGTTTCAGCTTAAAGGTGTGGAGGAAGATCTCACAGTCACTCTGGACAAAAGTGTGATTTTAAGCAACTGGAGAAAGTCTGATGGAGGTGAGAGACTCACTGACTTCACACTCAGAGCTGACTCACACAAAGCAGCATCACACTGTTGTTGTTGTTGTTGTGTGTAGGTGTTGTTGCTGGTGCTGTTGTTGGAGGTCTTCTTCTTCTTCTGCTGGGTGCTGTCTCTGGATTCTTCCTGTGGAGGAAACGCTCTGGAGGTAATAAATGAAAACTGTTTTTATGGATCTTAAAACACTTTTTTTTTCACTTTTGTTGAACTTATTTGAACTTTCTTCTCAATCTAATCAATTATTTTCCTTTTTCTGTTTTTTGTTTCATTCAGGGTTCAGACGTGTGAACAGTGAGTCCTTCTGATATTTACATGTTTACTCTGTGTGTTTATGATTGACTTTTAATGTAAATAAGAATGATTTTTATATGAATTCTAACTAATAATTAATCACTAATAATTCTAACCCTAACCCTTTTTTTTAAAGTTAAAGTGAACTGTACCCACCAAGCATTTTTCAGTCTATTAGACGGAGTCCTTAAACCACTGGTCGAAAAAAGTTTTGTAGCTGTCTAAGCTTAGACTAGCTGTTTTATAGACGTCTGAAAGATGACTACGTCTATGCGCCTCGCCTAATCTTCGATGTTTAAATAACCGCTAATATACGTCTATTTGTAGACGTCTAAAGTTAGACATTTGCCAGACGTTTACTTTAATACCAAATTTAAATCCCACTACAGAATCTAGACGCCGTATAGATGTCTATTAAACGTATTATTATGAGGATATTCTAATAAATCCAGCCATTAGAATCTATTAAATTATTCACAACAACCCTATATTAAAGGAAATTCAAGTTATCAAAATGTTATGTTAAATCAGGTTCTCTAAAAAAAGGGACCAAATTTATTTTAAATCCTTACCTTGATGTAGTTATGTATTTGGTTTTTACATTATGGGTTTTATTTAAAAAATCTTTTAGATAGGTTTCAATAATACTAACGTCATGCTTATTTTACCACTGGATATAAATACATTAACCAAATTATCCTTTTGTAATCTAAATCAATACATTTTTCAAACATTATCCAAACATCACAAACATATGGATGTGCAAACAATATACATATTTTTAATTTCTTTAGACATTTTTAAACATGCTTTGCAATGAAATAAAAGCACAAACTCAAATATACAATATTACCAATTTAATTCAATTTTCAATTCAACTTTATTTATATAGCGTAAATCACAACAAAGTCATCTCAAAGCGCTTAACAAAAAAAATAAAGTCCATAGTAAGAAAAAAATAACCCACATGAACAAACATTTAGCGACAGTGGGAAGAAAAATCTCCAGCAGAACCAGGTTCAGAGGTGGCAGCCTTCTGCTTCCACTGGTTGGGTTTGTGAACAGAAGGACAAGCAGGATAGGATAGAAGGATAGACCATCAGAGTGTCCCAGACTAGTTGAGTCACGAACCATCCATCAGGAACTGCCAGCTCCAGCATCAAGACACCTGAAACAGAAAAGAGAGTGGAGGGCGAGGAGCAGACACAGACTGCAGGAAAAACACGATACACTCGTTCCTCGTGGTTGGGTTAACATTAAACGTCTTGCGGTATCCTCCATGCTAGGAAATGCTACCACTGCAGACGAGGTTTTGTCTTGTACTGGTTGCACGTAATGATATATGGGGTGGACATCAGTGTAAATGGTGTGAAGCAGTATGTACCAAAATAAAAGAAACTTTAGGTTATTTTTTCAACATTGTGGCGCAAAAAAATATCCATAAACTCTAACCTGGCTGGGATGCATCAACCTAAATGCAAAAGAAAATACATAAATAAATAAAATTACACCAATGGTGTCCTGGGCCTCTTATAAACCCCCCCCTCAACACTTCAAGCTGGGGCCTGTTTAAAATGTACGGCCATTGCTGAGCTGATCATGTCATCCGGAGCCTCTTTGAAAGTTTTCCGAACAGGTTCTGCAAACAAAGCATATGAAAGTAGAAAGTAATCTCTTTCAATCAATGTTACTTTTAACATAATCAGAGTATGTTAACATATTTTTAATCAGAAAGGCCTGAACAAACATCTGAAGTGCATGTGTTTGATATTTATGTGTTTGTCATGACTTTGTCTTTTAAAACATGGAACTCTTGAGTTACTGCAATGATTCTACACATCATAAAAATGTGTTTTACTAAACGTTACTTTAGGGGAAGTGAAAAACTGGGACAAAGTTCACAGCAAGATGAGGCTGCCAACTGCCAGTCTTCCTCAGAGGCGTCTGCTGATCGCTTTGATGTGTCCGTATGAGTTCCTCATGGGCTTGGCCAACTTGACAGTTCTGTCAGGATGGCCACGCTCCTTTCCCGCCTAATGGTCTCTGGAGAAGAGACGATCAGCAGACGCCTCTGAGGAAGACTGATCTTTTGACAAGTTTCGACTGAACAAAAAGTTGTCTGAATAAACGAAACCTTAACTTATTATTCAAAATGAACTTAAAGGGATTAATTTCGTGAACATGTTTTTTTAATCAAAGTTTGATGTTTTAGAAACAGGAAAAGTGGAGAAATGTCAGGATTTGGAGCTTTTTTTCTTTCTAAGCGTTGACTTTTCATTCTGAAGTCCTCTTTAAACCTGGATCACATCATGACATCTGAGGATTACAGTGAGAATATAAACTAATAAAGGCACTATAAAGCCTTTAATGATATTTGGACACGTATAACCTTCTTAGGTATTGATAGATTTCAGGTTGACAGACAGATGAACTTTCAGCTGTTTCATGTAATCAATGATGGCTCATATATCAGGTGATTTTAAAGCAGCTGTGTCAAACTCATGGACCAGGGGCCGAATCTGGCCCTTTGGAGCATCCAATTTGGCCCACAGGAGAAAATAAAAATGACAGAAAATATCAATCATTGTGTAAATGAAACTCAACAATACTTACAGGGAATCACAGTTTTCCTGATGCTTATATCACATGATGGCAGTCATTTTTAATTATAAATTGTTAAAGAAAACTCAAATTATTACATAAAACTTTCCTTAATTAAATAGAAATGTGTTACAAATTGAAGAAATTTAAAGTGAGGACCCTGTTGGGACTGATATCTATCACTTATTACCAGAGGTAGCAAAAGTACTAGTCTTCTGTACTCAAGTAAAAGTATAGATACTTGAATAAAAAATGACTGGTAAAAGTAAAAAAGTACATGCTACTAAATTTACTGAAGTAAAAAAGTAAAACAAATGTCTTTTCAATAATAAAACAGGGTTTTTAAACCAGCACATATTATAACTTTTTTTTGTAGAATTTTGTAGAATACTGGTACATGAAAACAAGTTAAATACAGTGGTATGAAAAAGTTTGGGCACCCTTGTAAATGTTCATGATTTTCCTTAATAAATAATTGGTTGTTTGGATAACAAATTCCAGTTAAATTTATCATATAGGAAACAAACACAGTGATATTTGAGAAGTGAAATAAAGTTTATATGATTTACAGAAAGTGTGCTAGAATTATTTAAACAAAATTAGGTATGTGCATAAATGTAGGCACCCTTGCATCTTATTGATTTTAATACTCTTAGCACTAATTATTGGAACTCAAAATTGTTTTGGTAACCTCAGTGATCCTTGATCTCCATACACAGGTGAATCCAATCATGAGTCAGGGTATTTAAGTAGGAAAATTCTAGGTGTTTCCTCTTTACATCTTCTCTGATTAGTGGCAACATGGGAGCCTCAAAACACCTCTCAAATGACCTGAAAACAAAGATAATTCAACATCATGGTTTAGGGGAGGGATACAAAAAGCTATCCCAGCGATTTAAGCTTTCAGTTTCAACTGTGAGGAACATTGTGAGGAATTGGAAGACCACAGGCACAGTTCTAGTTAAGGCCCGAAGTGGAAGACCAAGAAAGATCTCCGAAAGGCAGCGGCGCAGGATGGTGAGAACAGTCACAGTCAACCCGCAGACCAGCTCCAAAGACCTACAACATCAGCTTGCTGCAGATGGTGTCACTGTGCATCGTTCCACTATTCAGCGCACTTTACACAAGGAGATGCTGTATGGAAGAGTAATGCGGAAAAAGCCTTTTCTCTGCACACGCCACAAACGGGGTCGCTTGAGGTATGCCAAAGCACATTTGGACAAGCCAGCTTCATTTTGGAACAAGGTGCTGTGGACTGATGAAACTAAAATAGAGTTATTTGGGCATAACCAGGGGCGTTATGCATGGCGGAAAAAGAACACAGCATTCCAAGAAAAGCACTTGCTACCTACAGTAAAGTTTGGTGGTGGTTCCATCATGCTGTGGGGCTGTGTGTCCAGTGCAGGCACTGGGAATCTTGTTAAAGTTGAGGGGCGCATGGATTCCTCTCAATATCAGCAGATTCTGGAGAACAATGTCCAGGAATCAGTGACAAAGTTGAAGTTGCGCCGGGGCTGGATCTTTCAACAAGACAATGATCCTAAACACTGCTCAAAATCTACTAAGGCATTCATGCAGAGGAACAAGTACAACATCCTGGAATGGCCGTCTCAGTCCCCAGACCTGAATATTATTGAAAATGTATGGTGTGCTTTAAAACGGGCGGTCCATGCTCGGAAACCATCAAACCTGACTGAACTAGAGATGATCTGCAGAGAAGAATGGTCCAAAATACCTCCCACCAGAATCCAGACCCTAATTGGAAGCTATAGGAAGCGTTTGGAGGCTGTTATTTCAGAAAAAGGAGGATTTACAAAATATTAAGTATTGTTTTTCTTTTGTGGTGCCTAAACTTATGCACATGCCTAATTCTGTTTAAATAATTCTAGCACACTTTCTGTAAATCGAATAAACTTTATTTCACTTCTCAAATATCACTGTGTTTGTCTCCTATATGATAAATTTAACTGGAATTTGTTATCCAAACAACCAATTATTTATTAAGGAAAATCATGAACATTTACAAGGGTGCCCAAACTTTTTCATACCACTGTATGTTACCTTTGAACACCTGGAGAAAGCAAATGCTGAATTAAACCCAGAGAAGCTTTGAGTTTAAAAAATATATATGCTCAAATAAAGTACAAATATCGGAAAAAACTACTCAAATACACAATAAATCTGCTTATTGTTTGGATATTGTCTGTTTCTTATATATTTTGTATTTTATGTATAAGTACAAGTGTAAACTAGGACACAATAATGTTGAAATTACTCGTTTTCCAACATAAAATCTGTGGCCCTCTTGAGATCAAACTGCTCCGTATCTGGCCCCTGAACTAAAATGAGTTTGACACCCTTGTCTTAAAGGGCCAGAGCTGTTTCAGGAGCAGAAAAAGGTCTCCTTTCCTGCAGTTGCTCATAATGTAGTGGCTGATATGTGTAAATGTCCAACTGACTTTAAACTTAGATTTGATGTGTTTTTCAGCCTCTGGCACTTCGTCTTCCTCAGCGTCAGAGATAGAACTGTGAGTACATCATCAAATGGACAAAGTGATCACATGATGTCTTCCAACCCAGATTTTAGATGGAGCTGAGGTGTTTGTGTGGTTCTAAACATGACATTGATGTTTGATGATCAGAAAGCTGATTGATGTGATAATAAAGCTGTGTAATAATGTGTCTCTTTGTTTGCTCCTTCAGGGGACCAGTGAGGAGCAGAGAGGGATGATAACACCACCCAGCTCCTGAACGCACCACAACAAACATCACTTTGTACTTGACTTCAAGTCCAACCTGTCACAAGTGCAGATGTTGATCCTCCACGTTTAGTTGGGCACCGAGAACCGGTTCTGTGTGATTGTGACCCGCTAACCATAGGTTGACAGGGAAGAGAGAGCGCTGATCTCTACCTCTACTGTTTTTTTAATTACACCTCGAGAAGTGCCCTGGCACCTCTCCAGCTACCAGAACAACTTCTGTGTTTTGGTCCACATTGGGACTTGAACTGGCCACCCTCGGTTTCCAACCCATGTCTCTACGGACTGAGCTACTGTTTACGGTGGCGCTACATAATTTTGCGGGATGCGGTGCCAACCACAGTGAAACAGAAGAAGAAGAAGCGTGTCTCTGTTTACATCACGTGCAAAATACTGCATTATTTTACCAATCTGCCTCCAGAAAATACATGCATCAGTGAAGCTAAGCTAACTAAGCTAAGTTGGTGGACGTGATGGAAGCCTCTGAACTGTGAACTACGACTGTTCCGTTATCCAGGGATAGATCAACAGCTGCTGAGTCACTGCTAACAGCAGCTCCTTAGCCTGATACGTTTAGCAATATGTAGCTGAGAAAAATGCTGTGAATTAGATTTTCCACATTTATTTTTATAAGCATTTTCAACAGCAGAATGTGCACTTGGAATACACAGCTTACTTTACATTATTAAGGTTGAAAAATTGTTTTTGACATTCCACCTAAAATGTTTTACATACTGTACACATTCCTTGCTTTCAGAGATTCCTAAAGATAAGAATTTTTCTCTTACTGGAAAATGTTTATTATAGTTATCATACTTGACACTGTACATATGCACTGAATGGCCATTCAAAACAATGTTTGATGTTATTAAATGTCTTGTCTTGTTTCACATAATACATGGTATCTTTAAAAGCAATTTGTCTGTTTCTTCAGTTTCTGTTCCTCTCTCCTTGAGTTGTACTTAGTCTATTGATTTACTAGTCTAAAATTATACTTAAATACTTATTTCACTATTATTTTACTTTGCTTAATAATCTAAGTATGTGTTACATAATCCTACATTTTCAATAAACACCATATCGTGACGTGTCATACAACAATTGGCTACGTGCTTACGTTAGCGTGATTATTATGGTTTGGTATCGGATCAGACAAACGAAACGGCGCAAAACTAACAATAGGAGCTGAAATTAAGTTGTAAAATTAGTTAGCAAAAACCAAACATGTGGAGATATTTATCAGGTGTTGAAAAACCTCAACCGCAAAAAAATGAAGGCTTCTGCCGACACAGGGAAAAATAATGAAGAAATTGAGGAGTTTTATTACTAAATGGATGTCGAGTCGTGAGTGGCTGGTATTCCACCATTTGTTCACCTTTAAAATGTGCATTATACAGTTTGTGGGGAGTGGTATTTGTTTACATTTGAAGAGCATGTATATTATTAAACATGTTTTCTCTACAGTACATGTAATTCTTACTACTGAGTACTTCTATTCTTTCTAACTACAGTGTTCCAGGGATTCAATTTTCATCTGAGTTAAGTTTATTTATTAAGTTATGAGAATCTACTTTATAAAAGGTTCACTTCTCTGACACACCCAAAGTTCCATATTACACCTTTTAGACATCATTGTTTTTAAATTAAATGTTTATGTTTTGACCATTTTAATCTATTTCTGTAATAATCTAAAACAAAAACTATTTAAAAAAACACGAATGCTTAAATCTACTTGTTAATCATAATGTAGTTTATTTTTGCTGGAAAAAATTTGGCTGGTGGAAAATCTGGTTTTCAAACAGTTTTAGAACATCTGATTTCAACTTCATCTTAATCTGACAAAAACACAACCAAGTACGTAAGTGATGAGACAAATCAGATATAAATAAGGCATCAGACTAACACTAAAAGTCAGTTTGACCTAAAATGCACAAAGTCTAAATCATCAACAAATAAGAATAACTGTATTTTAGAAAATTCACATTAATACACGTTAAACAAATCATGTTTATATCCCTAAATAATCAAATAAAGCAGACACATTAGACCCCTAAACAATAAAACAATAATAAATAAATCAATAATCTTAAACATAATTTGTATTGCTTTAAATCACCAGTAATTGTCATCTTTAACTAACTATAACAACTAATTGTTGGGTTTGTAAATGCAAAATATCTTCAAATTAAAATAAATACTGTAAGATTTAAACTTTTTAAAACAGTGCTTTGACTAATAAAATGTATTCCTGCATGTTCGTCTTTATCTTTGAGCTCATGTTTGACATTCAAATTACATTCTTGTTGTTTACAGTCAATGTTAAATGTCTCAGTTTAAATTTTGTTTTAACCTGAGCTTTTTTCCTTTTAGTTGGCGACAGATGACGTACCACCCTCTGTGAAATCTTATTGGTGGAGAGAAACCATGAACGTGTTTTTTTTTTTTTTTAATCCACCCTCATAGGGCTTCCGGAAACAGGAAACAGGTATTTGCTGGGCCTGGAGTGCGCACGCGCTCTCTCTCGCTCATTCATTCAACTGCAGACGCGGGTGAATAAGCGGAAGTCTGTTCCTGCTCCTCTACCTGCGCTTCTCTTTTGGGGGTTTAGGTATGTTTTGTTTGTTTCTGATGGGACCAGCCAAAATGAAGCTTTCATTGAGGTTGTTTTCACTTCTCTGCCTGAGTCTGAGTCTGCTGCCTGTTCCTGTAACTGCAGGTAAGTGATTAAATCTTAACATGGTTTCCATAAAGCGGGTTATGTTCAAACTCTGCGTATGTTCTAGTGTTGTGGTCGTCAAGACCGGTCTTGGTCTCGAGACTAAATTTTAAAGGTTTCGTCTCGGACTCTGAAGCATTTTGACTCGGTCTTGTCTCGGACTCGGGATTTTCCGTTAAGACCGTATTTTCTTCCAGAATAGTGTTTTTGTTGGTTTAATTATCTTACCAGGGATTTAAAACTTAAAGTTAGCCACAGGTGGAGGAAAGTTGATGGTCTGTAGATGTTGCAGGAAGTGAAGTAGGAAGGTGCTGAGTCATTGTACAATGTGATTTATTTATAGGTAGACAAATTGGTTTATCATAATGTATTTGAAGTTAATCTCATTAATCATCAATAGCCTCTGTAAGAAATAACAATTCATTATTTTATTTTTATTTTCTTAAAGCTATAGGGAGCCATTGCAAAAGAGTCAAAGAGCCACATGAGGCTCCAGAGCCGCAGGTTGCAGACCCCTGACCCAGAGTTTATGGATAGACTCAGAGTTTGTTAACCCTCCTTTATGGAATACCCCTCAGGACTTATGTTTTATGGACAAATTATAAAAACAAAACCATTCATTGTTGGTCGTTCGTCAGCATGTTTAAAATGATTATTTGATTTTCATTTTCAAATTGAAAAACTAAAGGTTTTTCAGGGTGAAGAAGGGATAAACAAACATTTAAAAATCTGTTTTTAATTTAACAAACATTTTAACAAAAACAAAACAAAAAACGCCCTTTTTATAACAGGCAATGGATATCCGTACGTTTGCCGTATCAATAAACCGACGTTATTATTAAGCTTCCTTAAATACACATACAACATGACTCAAAGAAATTCACAAAATAACAAAAACACAGAAAATAACTAAAAAAAATAAAACACATGACAAATAAGGAAATATCAAATACACAGATAATGATTCCAAAAACACAGAAAATAACTCAAAAAACACAATAAAAATAAGGAAATACCACATAAACAGACAAAATGACTCATAATTAAAAGAAAATTCAAAGCAATACATACTGTATATAATATATATTAACACATTATTAAACCAAATTAATGTTGGCCTTAACTAAGTTAAAAAAGCAGGTGAGTTAGCTGTTTACACTCATCATTAATACAAATTTACGTTATGGAAAAGGAAAATATTTAAGGAACTACATAAACATTTATTATGTATAGACACACATATGACGGTGTACTGTAAAAATATTGTAAATCAATGGAGTTATTGACGACAAATTACTGAAAATCCCAGTTATGTTCACACACAAAGATTGACTTTGTGTTCAAATTAAAATGAGTCATAATGACACAAAAGCCTAAGGCTATTTACGGTAATATAACATTAAATTTACATTTTAGCTTTTAGCGTTTTCCAGTCAGTTTTAGATAAATGTAGGTTTGTTTAGAAATAAATAAAAATATAAGATAATAAAGGGGAAAAAAACTCAAAAATGGTAAACATAGGTTACTGTGGCAACTTATAAAGCACAACATAGAGCAACAGAAACTCATCACAGCAAAAAGTTACATATTAGAGCCAGAACAAATAATCAGCCGAGCTATTGATCAATGTTGATTAATTATTAATGGATAAAATCAACCTGATTATTCAACCACACCTATTAATTGTTCAGCAACTCATAATAACCGTAGTGTAAAATATATTAAATACTGTATATGTCAGGCCTTTAACTGCTGAACAGTTTCATCTATTGTTTTTGGGTTCACTGTAATAAACTGATATTGTAGTTGACTCCTCCCCTTTAGTGGATGAAGCTGTTGAAGGTTGTTGTGATTTTGTTGGTTTGTGCTGATGTTTGACTTTATTGATTGTATTTTTTAATTGAAAAATACAATCAATGAGTTGTAAATCTGAATTAATGACTCTTTTTCTTACAGTGCTGCACACTCTGAGATATTTCTACACGGCTTCCTCTGACGTACCAAACTTCCCAGAGTTTGTGGTTGTTGGTTATGTTGATGATGTTCAGATTATTCACTACGACAATAACAGCAGGACAGCAGTGCCCAAACAGGACTGGATGAAAAACATAACAGATCAACAGTTCTGGGAGAGACAGACTAGGAGAGCCATGGACGATCAGCAGATGTTCATGAACAACCTTGAAACCTTAAAGCAGAGTTTCAACCAAACTGGAGGTTTGTTAAAGTTCTCTTGTTCTTTCTAATGCTGATGTGTGACAGTGTGTGTTAATGCTTGTTGTGTAGCTGTAAACAGACGTGTGGACACACACTGAAAACGTCTCCTTCAAACCCTGAATAGAAAGCACAGCATCACTAAGTGAATGCTGCAGGAACCATTCCCAAAGCTGGAAAAATGCTGATGTCAGCACTTCCTCTGTCGTCCCTCAGAGTCACTAGATTCTCCATTGTTGTGTATTGTGGATGTGATGACCTTAAAGGTGTCAGTGAGAGACTTGAAGCTCTTCTGTTTCCACAGTCACATGTAGTAGCGCCTCCTGTTGGTGAGATAAAGTAATGCAGCTGTGTTTTGTGTTGCTCCTAAAACTGGATCCAACTTTTAGATCTTTGTTCACATTCAGGCTTCAAAAGTCTTTAAAGTGGCTCCATGTCAGAATGGAGGCCTGCAGTGCTGAAAGGATTTGGTAAAGAATCAAACAGATGATCAATAGAAACACATTTACAATCAGATCAGACACATTTTTAGAACAATCTTCATCTATTTGTGGATTCATGTTCAATAATGTGTGTGTGTTGATGACAGACTGTCTGTGACTCACTTTGTCTTTAATGTGCTCTCTGTCTGTCTCTCTCAGGTGTTCATGTTTACCAGAGGATTTCTGGTTGTCAATGGGATGATGAGACTGGAGATGTTGATGGTTATAATCAGTATGGTTATGATGGAGAAGATTTCATCAGTCTGAACCTGACGTCAGAGAAATGGATCACTGCCAATCAACAGGCTTTCATCACTAAACTGAAGTGGGACAGTAACAAAGCTATGATGTCACAGCTTAAACACTACCATACTCAGTATTGTCCTGAGTGGCTGAAGAAGTACGTGAACGCTGGGCGGAGCTCCCTGATGAGAACAGGTAAACTCCCCTGAGCTTCCTTTGCTGCAGACACATGAACACAACAATGTTCCTCTGTCTTTATCTGTTAGAATGAAAAGTGTGATCACAGTGAGTGTAAATCACCTGTATCTGTATCTCTCTCTACACAACAACACACTTTGATTTCTCTCTTTCTCTCTCACACATTTCACTGATTTCACTTTAAACTCTTGTCTTTGTTTGTCCTTTGATTGAGCTTTTATTTTGGTACATCTGGTGAATTTACATATTAGCTAAATATTCAGTTTCACCCGTGACATTTAGATTCAACATTTAGCATTTAGATTTATCATTTAGCTTTAGCATTAAGATGTAATTAAGATGTATTATTTAAACGTATCATTTAGATTTAACATTTAGTGTGCTCCTTCTCTTTCCTCTGCAGATCTTCCCTCCATCCAGCTCCTCCAGAGGACTCCCTCCTCTCCAGTCACCTGCCACGCTACAGGTTTCTACCCCCGCGATGCTGTGATGTTCTGGAGGAAAGACCAGGAGAAGGTGTTGGAGGGCGTGGACCACGGAGAGATGCTCCCCAACCATGATGGGAGCTTCCAGATGAGCGTTGACCTGAACATTTCTCTGATCAGAGCTGAAGACTGGAGCAGGTACGACTGTGTGTTTCAGCTTAAAGGTGTGGAGGAAGATCTCACAGTCACTCTGGACAAAAGTGTGATTTTAAGCAACTGGAGAAAGTCTGATGGAGGTGAGAGACTCACTGACTTCACACTCAGAGCTGACTCACACAAAGTAGCATCACACTGTTGTTGTTGTTGTTGTTGTTGTGTAGGTGTTGTTGCTGGTGCTGTTGTTGGAGGTCTTCTTCTTCTTCTTCTTCTGCTGGGCGCTGTCTCTGGATTCTTCCTGTGGAGGAAACGCTCTGCAGGTAATAAATGAAAACTGTTTTTATGGATCTTAAAACACTTTTATTTCACTTTTGTTGTTGAATTTATTTGAACTTTCTTCTCAATCTAATCAATAATTTTCCTTTTTCTCTTTTTTGTTTCATTCAGGGTTCAAACGTGCGAACAGTGAGTCCTTCTGATATTTACATGTTTACTCTGTGTGTTTATGATTGACTTTAATGTAAATATGAATGATTTTTTTATGAATCCTTTGGTCTTTTGTTTCCATCTGAAGTGAACTTTACTGATTCATTTCCTATAATATGTTCAGTGTTGAAAAGAATCAGTATTTCCTCTTGTCCACTAGATGGACATGATGGGTGGAGATGCTCATCACTCTTAGATGATAAAAACAATGGTTTAATAAACCAGTTTTTATCTTTTGCTTTTTAAGCTTTGCCGTTAATAAAATATGAAAGTACAAATTCATCTTTTTTAATCAATGTAACTTTAAACATAATCAGAGTTTGTTAACATATGTTTTTAAGTATTTTTAATCATAAAGGTCTGAACAAACATCTGAAGTGCATGTGTTTGATATTTATGTGTTTGATATTTATGTGTTTGTCATGACTTTGTCTTTTAAAACATGGAACTCTTGAGTTACTGCAATGATCATAAAAATGTGTTTTACTAAACGTTACTTTAGGGGAAGTGAAAAACTGGGACAAAGTTCACAGCAAGACGAGGATTTAATTCTGTTCACTGTTTTTTTCAGGAAATTGACTTTGATCTCCTGACATTTTTCGGCTGCCAGTCTTCCTCAGAGGCATCTGCTGATCGATTTGATGTGTCTGTATGAGTTCCTCCTGGGTGTGGCCAACTTGACAGTTCTGTCAGGCTGGCCACGCCCATTATCACCTGATGGTCTCTGGAGAAGAGACGATCAGCAGACACCTCTGAGGAAGGCTGGCAGTTCACAGTCGAAGCTTGTCAGTAGATCAAAGTCAATTTCCTGAAAAAATGTTGTCTTAATAAAATAAACCTTCACATATTATTCAAAATGAACTTTAAGGGATTAATTTCCTGAACATGTTTTTTTAATCAAAGTTTGATTTGTTAAAAGCAGGAAAAGTGGAGAAATGTCAGGATTTGGAGCTTTTTTTTTTTTTAGAAGTGTTGACTTCTCATTCAAGAGTCCTCTTTATACCTGGATCATTGTGTAAATGATAATCAAATATATTTACAGGAAATCACAGTTTTCCTGGTGCTTATATCGCATGATGGCAAGGGTGGACTGGCGTACGGGGACACCGGGGATTTCCTCAGGGGGGCCTGCTGGTGCATGGGCCGGTAGGCCGCGGGGTCGGTCCATGAGAAAGAGAAAAAGAAAGGGGGAATAAACATACCTGTCAAGTATCCCATTTTGGCCGGGAAACTCCCGTATTTTACCCCTCTTTCCGGCATCATCCCATATTAGTATTTTCCGTAAATATCCTGTATTTTAATGTAATGATAATTAAAAGATGCCGTACTAAACTGAACGCCGTTGCTAGCCTTGCTAGAATTGCCACTCAGGCCATTTCAGGTGGCAGTTCTCGCGAGGCTAGTGATGGCGTTTGTGCTGACAGTAGCAACAAACCCGTAAACAACTCAGAAGAGAGATGGATGAATGTAAGAAGACCTTCTGGTGAAAGAAAACAAAGAACTGGTGTAAATACGTAGTTAAATGTGACAGAGTTTATCTTCCTAAAGAGCAGCAGGATGTGACACAGTGACACGTTCTGTTAGATTAATAACTGAGATTTTAACGTATCCCACAGCGGAAGGAACGACCCAAGTCAGCATGAAAAATCACAAGCACCACAAATATACATTTATATATATATATTTCAAAAAGTGTTAAACGATGTAAAGTCTGCAACAAATGTGTCTAATAAGTCATTAGTGAATACCAGAGAACCACATGAGTGAGCATGAAAAATTATAAAAATATATGTAATGAAAATAAAATGTTAATGTCTAACTTAAAGACAAGCAACGTTAAAATAACAGTAAATATGCAATGAATTGACTTGTATATGAACTGTTAGTATATTAAATAAACAAATATGCTTCATGTACCCATTTATGTTTTAATATAGGCTGTTTTATGATGTAGGAATTAGAGCTGGGCAATATACAGTGGTATGCAAAAGTTTGGGCACCCTTGTAAATGTTCATGATTTTCCTTAATAAATAATTGGTTGTTTGGATAACAAATTCCAGTTAAATTTATCATATAGGAAACAAACACAGTGATATTTGAGAAGTGAAATAAAGTTTATTCGATTTACAGAAAGTGTGCTAGAATTATTTAAACAGAATTAGGCATGTGCATAAGTTTAGGCACCACAAAAGAAAAACAATACTTAATATTTTGTAAATCCTCCTTTTTCTGAAATAACAGCCTCCAAACGCTTCCTATAGCTTCCAATTAGGGTCTGGATTCTGGTGGGAGGTAGTTTGGACCATTCTTCTCTGCAGATCATCTCTAGTTCAGTCAGGTTTGATGGTTTCTGAGCATGGACCGCCCGTTTTAAAGCACACCATACATTTTCAATAATATTCAGGTCTGGGGACTGAGACGGCCATTCCAGGATGTTGTACTTGTTCCTCTGCATGAATGCCTTAGTAGATTTTGAGCAGTGTTTAGGATCATTGTCTTGTTGAAAGATCCAGCCCCGGCGCAACTTCAACTTTGTCACTGATTCCTGGACATTGTTCTCCAGAATCTGCTGATATTGAGAGGAATCCATGTGCCCCTCAACTTTAACAAGATTCCCAGTGCCTGCACTGGACACACAGCCCCACAGCATGATGGAACCACCACCAAACTTTACTGTAGGTAGCAAGTGCTTTTCTTGGAATGCTGTGTTCTTTTTCCGCCATGCATAACGCCCCTGGTTATGCCCAAATAACTCTATTTTAGTTTCATCAGTCCACAGCACCTTGTTCCAAAATGAAGCTGGCTTGTCCAAATGTGCTTTAGCATACCTCAAGCGACCCCGTTTGTGGCGTGTGCAGAGAAAAGGCTTTTTCCGCATTACTCTTCCATACAGCATCTCCTTGTGTAAAGTGCGCTGAATAGTGGAACGATGCACAGTGACACCATCTGCAGCAAGCTGATGTTGTAGGTCTTTGGAGCTGGTCTGCGGGTTGACTGTGACTGTTCTCACCATCCTGCGCCGCTGCCTTTCGGAGATCTTTCTTGGTCTTCCACTTCGGGCCTTAACTAGAACTGTGCCTGTGGTCTTCCAATTCCTCACAATGTTCCTCACAGTTGAAACTGAAAGCTTAAATCGCTGGGATAGCTTTTTGTATCCCTCCCCTAAACCATGATGTTGAATTATCTTTGTTTTCAGGTCATTTGAGAGGTGTTTTGAGGCTCCCATGTTGCCACTAATCAGAGAAGATGCAAAGAGGAAACACCTAGAAGTTTCCTACTTAAATACCCTGACTCATGATTGGATTCACCTGTGTATGGAGATCAAGGATCACTGAGGTTACCAAAACAATTTTGAGTTCCAATAATTAGTGCTAAGAGTATTAAAATCAATAAGATGCAAGGGTGCCTAAACTTATGCACATGCCTAATTCTGTTTAAATAATTCTAGCACACTTTCTGTAAATCATATAAACTTTATTTCACTTCTCAAATATCACTGTGTTTGTTTCCTATATGATAAATTTAACAGGAATTTGTTATCCAAACAACCAATTATTTATTAAGGAAAATCATGAACATTTACAAGGGTGCCCAAACTTTTGCATACCACTGTATCGAGATTTAAGATCAAAGTCAAAGTCAGCTTTATTGTCAATTCCTTTGCATGCACAAACATACAAGGGAATCGAGAAGACGTTTCTCACTTCCCACGGTGAACAGATAAAGTGCTCAGGCATAACAGAAAAGACATTCCTATACTAAAGGTAGACATACAATTTTTACAACAGATAAAACATTTACTAATACTAAAACTAATACTAATCTATAAATACTAAAACTAATACTAATATATAAATACTAAAACTAATACTAATATATAAATACAGTGTGTAGGTGGGAGTAGCAGCATGAGTTCCGATATAGTTTAAGATGTATCAAGTTTTCTATTTTGGCGATATAGAAAACTACCACATCGCATCTATCAATATATATATTTTGTATAAAAATATTTGTTTTAGGAGTCGCTGCTTTTACTTCTCAGAACGACATGTAAAGCTAAGTTAGATGGATTCCTGAGTGCGTTCTAACCCAGACCTTCCCCCATAACACACCACACTACAGAACTCACTCACACTTGCTGTCCCTTACAGGTGAAAAAGCCAAAAGTGACACATATTGATCAGCTGTTTGTTAATAAATGTGTCTGTGTAGCATTTTGCATCAGCAAATTTAACCCAGAATTGTTTTTCTGGTCAGACTTTATTTGGAATAAAATGATCAAGATTTATATCATATATCACCATTTTGAGAAAATATATTGAGATATGAATTCTGGTCCATATCACCAGCCCTAGTAGGAATGTTCACAGCAATTCAATGTTATGTTATGGTAAACTGTGGGAAAAAAAGTCGTAATTTTGACAAAATCTTTTATTTTCCTCAAATTATTAAATAAAACTTTCCTTAACTAAATAGAAATTTGTCACAAATGTAGGAAATTTAAAGTGAGGACCCTGTTGGGACTGATATCTATCACTTATTACCAGAGGTGGTAAAAGTTCTAGTCTTCAGTACTCAAGTAATAGTATAGATACTTAATAAAAAAAATTGACTGGTAAAAAAAAAAGTACATGCTACTAAATGTACTTAAGTAACAAAAGTAAAAGAAATGTCTCTTCAATAATAAAACAGGGTTTTTAAACCAACAAATTCCAAATCTTTTATTTTGTAGAAATACAAAGTACAAGTTAAATTTGTTTCCTTTGAACAGCTGGATAATTTAGCACTCATTATAAAAAACATCTGTAGATAAAAGGTGTCAAGAAAAAACAGTGCAAATACTGAATTAAACTCAGTGCAGCTTTGAGTTTAAAATTTTGAAAAACTTTAGAATGTTTGCTTCCTTTTACATTGTGTCGTCATTTTTAAAGTCTTTCAAGTAACGAGCTTATTTTTAAAATGTAAGGAGTAAAAGTAAAGTCACCAAAAAGATAAATACTCAAGTAGTTTTTTTCTGATATCATTACTTTACTTTTTATTGTCTGTTTCCAACTGACTTTAAACTTAGATTTGATGTGTTTTTCAGCCTCTGACACTTCGTCTTCCTCAGCGTCAGAGATAGAACTGTGAGTATATCATCAAATGGACAAAGTGATCACATGATGTCTTCCAACCCAGATTTTAGATGGAGCTGAGGTGTTAGTGTGGTTCTAAACATGACATTGATGTTTTATGATCAGAAAGCTGATTGATGTGATAATAAAGCTGTGTAATAATGTGTCTCTCTGTTTGCTCCTTCAGGGGACCAGTGAGGAGCAGAGAGGGATGATAACACCACCCAGCTCCTGAACGCACCACAACAAACATCACTTTGTACTTGACTTCAAGTCCAACCTGTCACAAGTGCAGATGTTGATCCTCCAGATTGGCACATGTGCAGAAAAGGTTTTGGAACTTGTTGAGAAGTGGCAGAAATTGGAGTAATGTTGCAAAAATACATTAAAAGGAGCAAAAATATGGCAAGAAAAAGAGATGTAAATAGGTTAAAATGTGGGAAGTTTGGTGTAGTTGCAGAAATAGGCTCAAATTGTTAAAAAAAAAAAAAAAAATGGTTTTAGTTTCTTAAAGGCATCTGGTGACCGTTTCCCAGTGTCTTGCAACCCTAAATAGGGTTGCAAGATACTGGGAAATGCATTAGACGACCAGAGATTTTTGGGAAAATGTGAAATTAGTAGTTGGAAAAAAATACTCAAAAAATAATTCCATTGGCTCCTGAATTAAGAATTTTAGGGTTAAATATATACCTCCAAAAATATAATTTTCCTGAAAATGAACAGATCCTGATTAACATGCCCCCTAACAAAAGGGAAAATGCAATGTTTTGGTAAAAAATTAACAATCCAAATATTACATAGTGAATAAGACAAATGTTAATGAGTTTTCCTTTAAAATGACCGACATAATGAAAGAGAAATATGAAACATTTGAAAAGATATGGAGGATGTTTGATGATGTCAAGAAATATGATTTTGAGGATGATAAAGATGAGGAATAACTTTTATTGAGTTTTTGTTTTTTTTAAATCTATTTTAAACACGAGATGGATCCACGCCTGAGATTTGTGTGGGTTTTATGTATTTACCTTGTTTGGATAACAGCTCTTATTTTCATTGCTGTTCTTCTTTTTGTGTTTATTTAACATTTTTTGTCATTTAATGTGTATTTTTATTGTTTTTGTTCAAATATATATATATATATACTGTAAAGGCAGGCATACACTGCGATTTATATAAATATATATATATATATATAGATTTTTTTTTTTTTTTTTAAGAACACCAATATATATGTTTGTTACGTGTTGGAGAGTGTGAATAGTTTTGTGAATAGCAGATATTATAAAAGTAAATAAATACACTTGTAATAAATACATGAATAAATACATTTGTAAACAAAGTCAAGACTAAGAAAATTTCTTTGTTTCAAACAATATAATTTTTTTCACATGGGGGGTTTATTTGATTATTTCTCTTAATTTAATGAGCATTTAATATCAGTATAATTTAATGTTTTAATACTTATATATTTTATATGTATGGTTAATAAAAGCGATGGCCCTCAACGTTAATATTCTAAAAAACTATTTTGATTGTTTGAATGAAAGCAAAAGGTGTTTTCTTGTATGTTTTCTTTGTTATTCTGTGTATTTTTTTTTATTATTTTGTGTTTTTGGAGTCGTTTATGTGTATCTTTGCTGTCATTTTCTATTTCTTTTCAGTTTGTTGTAAATTTTTAGTCATCTTGTATGTTTTAGTATTTTTTGTGTTTTTGCTGTTTGTATATTTTTCGGTCGCTTTGCATACTTTTGTTTTGTGTGTTTTTCTAATTTTTGCTGTAAAATCTGCATTTGGAGAATTTTGTACTACATTGAATGAATAATAAGAAAATGTGTTCAATATTTTTTGTGTTTTTTAATTTTAATTTTGTGTATTTTGCAGTCATTTTGCTAATGTTCTCTAACTGTTTTTTTTTTGGCTGTGGTTTTGTGTGTTTGGTCATTTTGTGTATTTTTGTGTTCTCATCGTATATCGTAAACAAGCTGCTTTTTTGATATTTATATTGAATATGTGCTATTATTTAAGTATTTAGATTATTAAATTATATAGTTAATCATATTGAGAATAATTTAATAATCTGAGAATCATGAAATTAAAAATATTGTACAATATTTGACTAATATATAGAATATAATTTATTTATAATACAACCTGTATTATTTAAGGAATTGTAGAGACATATTTGTATTACGTGGTCCTGTTCTCTGCACAGACCAGGTTATTGATGGTGAGCTATGGAAAGGCATTAAAGCCACTGTATCCAGGAGAACCTGTAACTCAGAGTCTTCCAGCACTGAACCCCACTTCCTGCTTAATCCTGGAGGTAAGAGGCTCTTGTAGCATATGAACTGTTGCTCTCACACACGACACAACCTACCTCTGGACTCTAAATCCCTGCCTGGGTCAATGAACTGTTCATTTGTGTGTGAAGGAAATGGACAATTGAACATCAGGATCCAAGGAATTATTATTTGACTTTTCTTCATTAGTATTGTAATCTTGAATAATTAGTTTTCTAAGTGTTCTATATTTTGATTTGCAACAGGGTTCTCAGGAACTTAATATTCTTTATAGTTATCATACTTGACACTGTACATATGCACTGAATGGCCATTCAAAACAATGTTTGATGTTATTAAATGTCTTGTTTCACATAATACATGGTATCTTTAAAAGCAATTTGTCTGTTTCTTCAGTTTCTGTTCCTCTCTCCTTGAGTTGTACTTAGTCTATTGATTTACTAGTCTAAAATTATACTTAAATACTTATTTCACTATTATTTTACTTTGCTTAATAATCTCAGTATGTGTTACATAATCCTACATTTTCAATAAACACCATATCATGACGTGTCATACAACAATTGGCTACGTGCTTACGTTAGCGTGATTATTATGGTTTGGTATCGGATAAGACAAACGAAACGGTGCAAAACTAACAATTGGAGCTGAAATTAAGTTGTAAAATTAGTTAGCAAAAACCAAACGTGGAGATATTTATCGGGTGTTGAAAAACCTCAACCGCAAAAAAATGAAGGCTTCTGCCGACACAGGGAAAAATAATGAAGAAATTGAGGAGTTTTATTAATAAATGGATGTCGAGTCGTGAGTGGCTGGTATTCCACCATTTGTTCACCTTTAAAATGTGCATTATACAGTTTGTGGGGAGTGGGATTTGTTTACATTTGAAGAGCATGTATATTAGTAAAACATGTTTCCTCTACAGTACATGTAATTCTTACTACTGAGTACTTCTATTCTTTCTAACTTCAGTGTTCCAGGGATTCAATTTTCATCTGAGTTAAGTTTATTTATTAAGTTATGAGAATCTACTTTATAAAAGGTTCACTTCTCTGACACACCCAAAGTTCCATATTACACCTTTTAGACATCATTGATTTTAAATTAAATGTTTATGTTTTGACCATTTTAATCTATTTCTGTAATAATCTAAAACAAAAACTATTTTAAAAAACACGAATGCTTAAATCTACTTGTTAATCATAATGTAGTTTATTTTTGCTGGAAAAAATTTGGCTGGTGGAAAATCTGGTTTTCAAACAGTTTTAGAACATCTGATTTCAACTTAATCTTAATCTGACAAAAACACAACCAAGTACGTAAGCGATGAGACAAATCAGATATAAATAAGGCATCAGACTAACACTAAAAGTCAGTTTGACCCAAAATGCACAAAGTCTAAATCATCAACAAATAAGAATAACTGTATTTTTAAAAATTCAAATTAATACATGTTAAACAAATCATGTTTATATACCTAAATAATCAAATAAAACAGACACATTAGACCCCTAAATAATAAAACAATAATAAATAAATCAATAATCTTAAACATAATTTGTATTGCTTTAAATCACCAGTAATTGTCATCTTTAACTAACTATAATAACTGATTGTTGTTTGTAAATGTAAAACATCTTCTAATTAAAATAAATACTGTAAGATTTAAACTTTTTAAAACAGTGCTTTGACTAATAAAATGTCTTCCTGCATGTTTGTCTTTATCTTTGAGCTCATGTTTGACTCTGACAATCACAAGTCAATGTGAAACGTCTCACAGTTTAAGTTTCGTTTTAACCTGAGATTTTTCCTTATAGTTGGTGACAGATGATGTTAGGCTTGTATCCAGTAGTGAACCCAATTGCAGAGACGGAGACTGAGACTGGTGATGAACGCAATGACGATGTTTATTTTCAGTACTTATTCGTTAGTTGTTTGCAGGTGAAGAGTCCGGATGAGAGCTGACAGAGGCAGGCTGGTGCGTGGAGAGAACAGGGGATCCAGGGCAGGTCTGTGAGCTGACAAAGAGGCAGGTAGTTCACAGAGTAGTCCGTGTGGCTGAGCCCAGGCTGGTGCAGGAGTGGAGGGAAGGCAGGATCTGACTGAGGAAGAGGAAACGATCTGGCAAGGAGGTGGAGGTGGAGCTGACGACCGGTTCCTTTAGCTGTGGAGAGTGGAGAGTGGTGATTGGCTGCAGCTCAGCTCCTGCACAGCTGAAGTCACTCATGTATTTAAGCACACCCACAGTGAGAGAGAGCCTGCAGCCAGAGGGGGAGTAGGAGGGCCTGACAGATGACGTAACGCCCTCTGTGAAATCCTATTGGTGGAGAGAAACCATGATGCGTTTTGTTTTATCCACCCTCTCAATGTTCTTCAGGAAGAAGGAAACAAGAACAAACGCACCTGCTCTTCTGAAGAAGAGTTGAACCTTCGCGATAAATGTGAAAGAAACAAAAACAGCCAAAATGAATTCTTCATTTTGGCTGTTTTTGTTTCTCTGCCTGAGTCTGAGTCTGCTGTCTGTTCCTGTAACTTCAGGTAAGTCTTAACATGGTTTTTAGAATTGTTTCTATTCTCAGGACATATGTTTTATGTACAAATTATAAAAACAAAACGTTTTATTGTTGGTCGTTGGTCAGTATGTTTAAAATGATCATTTGATTTTCGTTTTCAAATTGAAAAACTAAAGTTTTTTCAGGGTGAAAAAGGGATAAACAAACAAATCTGTTGATTTTAAATTTTTGATCCTAAAACCAAAAAACAGAAACACCAGAGGACAAAAACAAAACAAAACAAAAAATGCCCATTTTTTAACAGGTATGTACGTTTGCCGTATCAATAAACCGACATTCTATGGTTTTAACCAGAGCTGTATAGAGAGAGAGTTGTTACAACTCCAGTGGTTCGTTGTTCTACAACAATGGCGGCTCATGAAGCCTCACAGCGAGCAATTTTTTAACTTTAAGACGTTTAAATAATCATATTAGATATTATTATTATTTTTATCATCGTATCTAAACCCATTAACGTGTGGTGTTTTTTAATTACTCCCCCCACCGCCTTTTTAAAAAAAAGAAAATTCAAAGCAATACATACTGTATACAATACATTTTAACACATTCTTAAACCAAATTAATATGTTGGCCTTAACTACGTAAAAAAAGCAGATAAGCTAGCTTTTATAGTGAGGAATACAGATATATAAAAAATGCAAATTGAGAACATTTACAAAAGGAAAATGCATTTCAGTTCAGGGAATATGGAACAATCTAAATGATGACATCAATTATTAAGCTCCCTTAATTACACTGACAACTTGACTCAAAGAAATTCACAAAATAACAACAAAAACACAGAAAATAACTCCAAAAACACATGAAAAATAAGGAAATGCCAAATACACAGAAAATGATTCCAAAAACACATAAAATAACAAAAACACAGAAAATAACGCCAAAAACACATAAAAATAAGGAAATGCCACATAAACAGACAAAATGACTCATAAATAAATTAAAATTCAAAGCACTACATACTGTATATAATACATATTAACACGTTTTTTAACCAAATTAATGTTGGCCTTAACTACGTTAAAAAAGCAGGTGAGTTAGCTGTTTACACTCATCATTAATACAAATTTACGTTAGGGAAAAAAACTATTTATGGAACTACATAAACATTTATTGTATATAGACCTACATATGACGGTGTACTGTATAAATATTGTCAATCAATGCAGTTATTGACGACAAATTACTAAAAATCCCAGTTATGTCACTAGGAATCAATGGATTCTAATGGCACGCCACTAACTTCTGGGACAAAATTCAGTCTTACATGAATCACGTGACGGTCAAGTATTTTGGACTTCTGTTGTTGCCACTCTCTCTATACTTAAGATTAAAGATTAAATCAGGGCTTTTGCCTTTAATTGGCCATGTATTTTCTGCATTTAACCCATCCCTGGGGAGCAGTGGGCAGCCATTTTTGCGGTGCCTGGGGAGCAGTTCGGGGTTAAGGGACTTAACTCAACATCCCACAGTGATGGCCCAGGTGAGGCTTGAACCCTCCGATTACAAGCCCAGCGTCCTTAACCACTAGGCCACCACTCCCCTAGGCTATTCAGTTTAGGTCATGTGACTAAACCTGACCCTAAAAATTGTTGCACTATAGGGTTATAACCTCACCTTAACCATAACACGCTACGTACGTGTACTTTGGTAAATATACCAATAGCACCAGGGGGTTGTCCGTACGGCAACCGTACAAGTAGATACTTTATTTTTAATATGGTGAAGTTGTTTATTTTCAAAATAAGAGCACATACTGTATATGAGGTCGCTGCTGTATCTCTGGCACCAAAATATATCAATTATTTCTATATTTTCCCTGCTGTTTAAAAATGTCTTTGGAAAATATTTTTGAAATGGTAAAACAAGGCTTGTCATGTGTAAAAACACTGCAAATATATTGCACCAAAGTGTGAGTGGAAGGGGTTTTCAGCAAGATATGTGAGGAGTTTTATTTTGCACAGAAAAATATATGGTCCTCATATGTGTTCTTATTTTGAAAAGAACAACTTCCAGAGGACAAAAACAAAAAAAACACCTGTTTTTGGTTCTGTTTTTCAATTTTAAATCAATAATCAATTGTTTATTTGTTTTTGGATTTCCTTTTCTGAACAGAAAATTCAATGACCAAAACATTCACTGACCGTTGATAAAGTTCACACACAAAGATTAACTTTGTGTTCAAATTAAAATGAGTCATAATGACACAAAAGCCTAAGGCTATTTATGGTAATATAACATTAAATTTACATTTTAGCTTTTAGCGTTTTCCAGTCAGAGTTTTAGATAAATGTAGGTTTGTTTAGAAATAAATAAAAATATAAGATAATAAAGGAAAAAAACTCTGTGGCAACTTATAAAGCATAACATAGAGCAACAGAAACTCATCGCAGCAAAAAGTTACATATTAGAGCCAGAACAAATAATCAGCTGAGCTATTGATCAATGTTGATTAATTATTAATGGATAAAATCAACCTGATTATTCAACCACACCTATTAATTGTTCAGCAACTCGTAATAACCGTAGTGTAAAATATATTAAATACTGTATATGTCAGGCCTTTAACTGCTGAACAGTTTCATCTATTGTTTTTGGGTTCACTGTAATAAACTGATATTGTAGTTGACTCCTCCCCCTTAGTGGCTGAAGCTGTTGAAGCTTTTTGTGATTTTGTTGGTTTGTGCTGATGTTTAACTTTATTGATTGTATTTTTTCATTGAAAAATACAATCAATGAGTTGTAAATCTGAATGAATGACTCTTTTTCTTACAGTGCTGCACACTCTGAGATATTTCTACACGGCTTCCTCTGACGTATCAAACTTCCCAGAGTTTATTTCTGTTGGTTATGTTGATGATGTTCAGATTATTCACTACGACAGTAACAGCAGGACAGCAGTGCCCAAACAGGACTGGATGAAAGACATAACAGATCAACAGTTCTGGGAGAGAGAGACTAGGAGAGCCGTGGAAGATCAGCAGAGGCTCAAACACAACCTTGAAAATGCAAAGCAGCGTTTCAACCAAACTGGAGGTTTGTTAAAGTTCTCTTGTTCTTTCTAATGCTGATGTGTGACAGTGTGTGTTAATGCTTGTTGTGTAGCTGTAAACAGACGTGTGGACACACTGAAAACGTCTCCTTCAAACCCTGAATAGAAAGCACAGCATCACTAAGTGAATGCTGCAGGAACCATTCCCAAAGCTGGAAAAATGCTGATGTCAGCACTTCCTCTGTCGTCCCTCAGAGTCACTAGATTCTCCATTGTTGTGTATTGTGGATGTGATGACCTTAAAGGTGTCAGTGAGAGACTTGAAGCTCTTCTGTTTCCACAGTCACATGTAGTAGCGCCTCCTGTTGGTGAGATAAAGTAATGCAGCTGTGTTTTGTGTTGCTCCTAAAACTGGATCCAACTTTTAGATCTTTGTTCACATTCAGGCTTCAAAAGTCTTTAAAGTGGCTCCATGTCAGAATGGAGGCCTGCAGTGCTGAAAGGATTTGGTAAAGAATCAAACAGATGATCAATAGAAACACATTTACAATCAGATCAGACACATTTTTAGAACAATCTTCATCTATTTGTGGATTCATGTTCAATAATGTGTGTGTGTTGATGACAGACTGTCTGTGACTCACTTTGTCTTTAATGTGCTCTCTGTCTGTCTCTCTCAGGTGTTCATGTTTACCAGAGGATTTCTGGTTGTAAATGGGATGATGAGACTGGAGATGTTGATGGTTATTGTCAGGATGGTTATGATGGAGAAGATTTCCTCAGTCTGAACCTGAAGTCAGAGACATGGATCCCTGCCAATCAACAGGCTTTCATCACTAAACTCAAGTGGGACAGTAACAAAGATATGATGTCATACTGTAAATACTACTATACTCAGTATTGTCCTGAGTGGCTGAAGAAGTACGTGAACGCTGGGCGGAGCTCCCTGATGAGAACAGGTAAACTCCCCTGAGCTTCCTTTGCTGCAGACACATGAACACAACAATGTTCCTCTGTCTTTATCTGTTAGAATGAAAAGTGTGATCACAGTGAGTGTAAATCACCTGTATCTGTATCTCTCTCTACACAACAACACACTTTGATTTCTCTCTTTCTCTCTCACACATTTCACTGATTTCACTTTAAACTCTTGTCTTTGTTTGTCCTTTGATTGAGCTTTTATTTTGGTACATCTGGTGAATTTACATATTAGCTAAATATTCAGTTTCACCCGTGACATTTAGATTTAACATTTAGCATTTAGATTTATCATTTAGATTTAGATTTAACATTTAGCTTTAGCATTAAGATTTAGATTTAACATTTAGCTTTAGCATTAAGATGTAATATTTAAATGTATCATTTTGATTTAACATTTTGATTTAATAATTTAGATTTAGCATTTCATATTTAACATTAGATTTGATATTTTAGATTTATCATTTAATATTTAATATTGACATTATATTTTTACGAGAAAAGTAAATATCAAATATTGCTGTAAATCTGGTCAAAAGTAACATAAAATAGTCACATGTTTTTTAAACATGGTTTGTTGCTAAATGTTGCTCAAAGTTTGTGTTTATTTCATCATGATCAACTTTCCAATGGGCGTCCCATAGATATTTGCTGTAAAGCACAAACAGCAGCAGTAACACACTGAACATCCTTTCAATGAGCTGCTGTTCAAAGCTCACAGTGACTCTTTCCTTCACCACATTCAGGCTGAGATGTTCTCAGATCAACTCTTCCTCCTTCCTTCCTTCTCCTGCTCTTCATCATTAAAGCTCACTGTGTGCTCCTTCTCTTTCCTCTGCAGATCTTCCCTCCATCAAGCTCCTCCAGAGGACTCCCTCCTCTCCAGTCACCTGCCACGCTACAGGTTTCTACCCCCGCTATGCTGTGATGTTCTGGAGGAAAGACCAGGAGAAGGTGTTTGAGGGCGTGGACCACGGAGAGATGCTCCCCAACCATGATGGGAGCTTCCAGATGAGCGTTGACCTGAACATTTCTCTGATCAGAGCTGAAGACTGGAGCAGGTACGACTGTGTGTTTCAGCTTAAAGGTGTGGAGGAAGATCTCACAGTCACTCTGGACAAAAGTGTGATTTTGAGCAACTGGAGAAAGTCTGATGGAGGTGAGAGACTCACTGACTTCACACTCAGAGCTGACTCACACAAAGCAGCATCACACTGTTGTTGTTGTTGTTGTGTAGGTGTTGGAGGTGTTGTAGGTGGTGTTGTTGGAGGTCTTGTTGTTGTGCTACCATTGATGGCCATCGCTGGATTCTTCCTGTGGAGGAAGAGCTGTCCAGGTAAAATAAATAAAAACTGTTTTCATAAAATTTTTATTTGACTTTGATTGAAAGTATTTTAACTTTGCTCTAAATTATCTTTTTTGTTGATGTATTTTCTTTTTTGTAGGTGTTAAAAAGGGATTTTTTGTTCACTCAGAAGAGAAGAAAGGAAAGAACCCAAACATTCAGCAACAGGGTAAATAAATCTGAGCTTTGATCATTAAGGGTTTATACTACAAAGCCAGATTATTATATCCTGGATTTATCTCTGTTAGTGGGCTTCACCTAACCAAACATTGTCTGTCAGACAGAAGCTGTCCTATGAATCTAGATTACAACTCATTAAGTTAAGTGAGTTGATTTCAGCCTGGCTACGTGTGCTCTTATGACAGAGGAGTAGATTACAGCGTTAGACCAATCACAATCATGGAGAAACTGTGGAGAGAGATTTACGTCACAATTGAGGAATAATTCTTTAAAAATATGAAGAATTAAAATCCATAATTCAGACCAAAAACTACATTGTTGCTGCAGTAAAAGCAGAGAGTAAATAATGCAGGAATTGATGAGTGTTAATGCTTAAATTAGTGAGATTATAAATGGAGAATAAACAAACACTATGATTAGTTTCACTTTCACTTTGTCTGTGGCTCTGATGCTACATTTATATAGATCAGCCTAAATCATAAGGTGGACAATATTCATCTTACAGGACTGAGGATCTTAGCATCACCACAGAATACATGAATTAATTCATTAATTTATTTATTTATTGGTCTGAAAGCATCCGATGCACACAGGCTTTATCAGATAACTTATTTTACTTATTTTACTTACTTTACTTTCAGTTCATCAGATATTAATCTCTATATTTCCTATTGTAGAGGTAGACAACTTTTATCACAGCAGGACTGGAAAAAATGTGTTTGTTTAGAGGGTCACATGATCAACATTCATGTTAGCATTTAGAATAATGAGCGATATGAGCATTAATACAGGAAAGAACAAAGAGTTTCTAGTAATTTTGTGTGTTTTTCTGTCGTCCTGTGTATGTTTGTTGTTGTCTTGCTCGTTGTGAAGCATTTTGTGCATTTCTGTTGTTCTTTTGTGTATTTTTCCTGTAAAATATATGTTTTTTGGAGTCATTATGTATTTGTGTGTATGTCATTTTGCTTTTTTTTGGAGTATTTTTTGTGTTTTTCTGTGTCATTTTCCTTGTTTGTTGGCACTGTGGGTTTGCAGAGTCATTTTTCGTGTTTCATTTGTCTTTTTGTGTACTTTTATTGTCATTTTCTGTAATTTTGTATTATTTTTAGAGTAATTTTGTGCATTATTGTTGACGTTTTTTTCACTTTTGTGTGAAAGTTTTCAGTAGTTTTGTGTTTTTGGAGTTTTTTGTTTTTGTCTCAGCTTTTAATGTATTTTCCTGCAATGTTGTAATTCTTTGTATTTTTTTAATATATTCTTGCTCTTGTTTTTTGTATTTTCTGTGATTTTCTACATTTACTTTGGGGGGAACATAAAATTAGACCGAGGGCCGCATGTGACCCCCGGGCCACCAGTTGCCTATGTGTGTCCTATAGGATGTCATTGGTAAATGAAAGGTTTGCATCAATGTCTAAATATTTTCTCTCCTGTCAGCGTCACATCAGATCCACACAGTGACGTGTTCACAATGATCCTCCTTTTATTGGACAGAGAACTGATTGGTCAGGAGGTGGAAAGTTACCATGGTGATTTAGCTCTGTAATATGTTAGCTAGCTTTGTAGGACAGCACACACTGATTAAATCCTGGAAGTTAGCGCGATAAGTGGAAATCTAGCTTCGTAGTATAAGCCCTAACAGTCTTTATATCTGTGATTTAGTGGATTAATAACCATTGATTTCTTTCTTTATTATTATTTTTCTTCTTAGTGTCAGTGGAGATCATGACCTCTGAGGAAACTACTGACAGTCCACTGATGAATGGTTAGTCCATGTACCTCTGATGCTGTTCTGTCTCTATGTTTGACCATTTGTGTGGTTTTACAGTCAAAAACAAAGTTTACAGAGATTTGTTTTTGTTGTAAATCTAAATCCCTGCAGAATGGGTCCATGGGTCATAGTTCATGTCATGTGCATCCTCATCATACACTATAGTGTACTGGTCCATGTATGTTTGTGGTCATTGGGTTTTCTGTTCACAAAAAGGAACCAAATAACAAAATAAGTGGTTACCGTAATTTATTTTTGTTTTTTTAAATTCAAAAATTAAAATTCAAGAGATTTTGAGAATGGTTAAACTTTAAATAGAAGTTGGTTTTCATTATCTGATTCTAAAAATAAACGCCTGTTTTTTTCATTCGGTGCAACTGGAAGTTGCCGTTTTCAAAGTAAAAGCGCGTATGAGAACAATGTTGTGTTCTGGCAAGAGCACAAAAATATTTAGTCCAGACTAAAATGTCTTTGGAATCTAACTCTGAGGTGTTTGTTGACATGACAGAAAAAGGCTCATCATCTGCAGAAATCTCTGCATGCATATCACACCCAGGGTGGAAGAGGTTTACCTGCTATCAGGTTGTCTTCCTTGAGACAATGTGTCATTTCTTCTACTGCTTCAAGAGGAAAAAAACAGTAACAACTATATATATATATATATATATATATATATATATAAATAAATAAATCTTTCGATCCATCTATATACTTTATCAATAGTTTTATTGTTCAGAATTTACAAAGAACAAAAGAACAAAGCCATACATTTGACGCCAGAAAAACATCAGCGTCCTCATATGTGCTCTTATTTTGAAAAGAACAACTTCCGATCTCACCATAATGAAAAAAGGAGCTTTTTATTTGTTTTTGTCCTCTGGTATTTCTGTCCTCTGGTTTTAGAAAGAAAAATTGGAAAATCAACCAATTTTTAAATATTTCTTTATCCTTTCTTGATCCTGATGAAGAAATATGCCTTAAATTTCAATTTTAGTTTTTCAATTTGAAAACAAAAATCAAATAACCAATCCACTGACCAGCTTCTACATGGTGTCATTGATAATGTAGTGGGTTGGTCTGGACACAAAATGTCAGGGCTGAATTTTTGTCCCAGTCCACCCCTGGGTGTGGTCATACCACTTATTGTCACCTGAGGTGAAATTTGTGTTCAGATAACAAACTTTGTGGGTGTGTCAGTGCTGGTTTATGATTAGAGTAAATTATTTTGAAGATACGGCGCTAAAATGGCGCCGACTGCCACCACAGGCACTGTGTAAATTCTGGTTCTATTAGCGATTGAGTTCCATTCTTTGTGGATGTGCAGACCCTAAGTATCATAACTGGTGTAAACTGGACAGTTTCTTCATGTTTGCTGAATTAACAAAAAGTTATTGAAGAAATTAAAATTCTTCTGACCATCATTGTATTTCTCTGAGAATCAGTGTTAATGCTGCTGCTGATCTGTTTAATAAATATAAAAGACTTTTCTATCAACAACTACTTGGTCTTTTAACCCACGTTCTGTTTTTATTGTTTTACAGATGATGACGTATCAGTCATTTCCAGGTCATCTGTAGGCAGCTTCTCCACCGTTGGGAACGACACACCTCTGATTAAAACTTAAAAGCTGCACTTTTTAAAATCTCTTCTAATCATTCTGTGTACACTCTGTATCCCTGGAAATATTCATCCTCACAAACGAAGTTCATTTTTAGAAAGCTTACTGATATGGAAATGTATATTATATATCTATATATCATCCATATTGGTATCTATAAATTATGGATACAATATGCATATAATTCTGTAAAATGTATACATTTATAGGTAAAATTGGCTGAAGCCATAATAAACACAGACAAGGCACAACATTTACTCATTTTTAAGGTTTTTTTTTTTAAAGAGGTGAAAGTGAAGTACCAAAAGGCATTGAAGTCCTGTCGGATTTTCCAATTCATTTATTGCAGAGATGAGCAGATGAAATGACCAATAAAACCAGGTTGTAGATAAAAACACTCCACTAACATGAAAGCCATCAAGACTTTTGATTTGTGTTTTTGTTTAATGTTTTACTCTGAAGCTGTACCTCTGTATGTTTCCCCTGGTGGTTGTATTTGCACTTTTTGTATTTTACTGTTTTATATGTTTGAATAAAGTTTGAAAGGAAAAAAAAAAGATACGCTTTGGATGTTGTTCCTACAGGTAGGTCACAAGTTAACATGGAAATGGTGCAATTCCCCTGCGACCTCTGGTAAAAACGGTATGTAGAGATTAGAATCATGTGCTGACAGCTGATTAGTGTCCCAGCGGTTAATGCTCAGACACTGGTAAGGATTTATTTTTTCTCATTGACGCAGGATCGATTCCCAGTGGATGCGACTCAAGTGTTTATTTATTTGAATGACAGATCATATACGTGTTCATTGTTTTATTGTTTCATCGTATTATACAAACTGTAGATTTTGTAAAAACAATAAAAACACATAGGGTTGAAGAAGTGCGAGACACGTAACTTCCTGTTTACAACATTTGCAGTGAGTTCACTTTGCACCGTGAAGTCTGGTGTTATAATGTGATGCTTCCTCACACAGAGCTGTAAACACTATCACATATTAACGCTTTAAATTGTACAACGTAAATAAAAGCTACCCGGCATCAACGAGGGCACCTTAGCAACCTGGTCCTTTTTCAACACATCTGCCGTTGCTGTGGCAACAAGCCACGCTACCGGAAGTCGGTCGCCAGTTAAAATGGTCACTACTTAAACTATAACACCGGTCCTATAGTGATCACTTGTTTATGCCAACCTTCTTATTTTCCTTTCAATTATGTTATCAATGGAATTTAATCAATAATTTTATCGGTAATCATGTTCATTGTGGATCAGAGTTATCATTTAGATATGTTGTGTAGTGTTTTTAGTAAAACATTGTGCTTAATGGTTCCAAAGCACTTTAAACACAAGCTGCTTTTTTGATATTTATATTGAATATGTGCAATTATTTAAGTATTTAGATTATTAAATTATATAGTTAATCATATTGAGAATAATTTAATAATCTGAGAATCATGAAATTAAAAATATTGTACAATATTTGACTAATATATAGAATATAATTTATTTATAATACAACCTGTATTATTTAAGGAATTGTAGAGACATATTTGTATTACATGGTCCTGTTCTCTGCACAGACCAGGTTATTGATGGTGAGCTATGGAAAGGCATTAAAGCCACTGTATCCAGGAGAACCTGTAACTCAGAGTCTTCCAGCACTGAACCCCACTTCCTGCTTAATCCTGGAGGTAAGAGGCTCTTGTAGCATATGAACTGTTGCTCTCACACACGACACAACCTACCTCTGGACTCTAAATCCCTGCCTGGGTCAATGAACTGTTCATTTGTGTGTGAAGGAAATGGACAATTGAACATCAGGATCCAAGGAATTATTTGACTTTTCTTCATTAGTATTGTAATCTTGAATAATTAGTTTTCTAAGTGTTCTATATTTTGATTTGCAACAGGGTTCTCAGGAATTTAATATTCTTTATAGTTATCATACTTGACACTGTACATATGCACTGAATGGCCATTCAAAACAATGTTTGATGTTATTAAATGTCTTGTCTTGTTTCACATAATACATGGTATCTTTAAAAGCAATTTGTCTGTTTCTTCAGTTTCTGTTCCTCTCTCCTTGAGTTGTACTTAGTCTATTGATTTACTAGTCTAAAATTATACTTAAATACTTATTTCACTATTATTTTACATTGCTTAATAAGTATGTGTTACATAATCCTACATTTTCAATAAACACCATATCGCCAACAATTGGCTACGTGCTTACGTTAGCGTGATTATTATGGTTTGGTATTGGATAAGACAAACGAAACGGTGCAAAACTAACAATAGGAGCTGAAATTAAGTTGTAAAATTAGTTAGCAAAAACCAAACATGTGGAGATATTTATCGGGTGTTGAAAAACCTCAACCGCAAAAAAATGAAGGCTTCTGCCGACACAGGGAAAAATAATGAAGAAATTGAGGAGTTTTATTACTAAATGGATGTCGAGTCGTGAGTGGCTGGTATTCCACCATTTGTTCACCTTTAAAATGTGCATCATACAGTTTGTGGGGAGTGGGATTTGTTTACATTTGAAGAGCATGTATATTAGTAAAACATGTTTTCTCTACAGTACATGTAATTCTTACTACTGAGTACTTCTATTCTTTCTAACTACAGTGTTCCAGGGATTCAATTTTCATCTGAGTTAAGTTTATTTATTAAGTTATGAGAATCTACTTTATAAAAGGTTCACTTCTCTGACACACCCAAAGTTCCATATTACACCTTTTAGACATCATTGTTTTTAAATTAAATGTTTATGTTTTGACCATTTTAATCTATTTCTGTAATAATCTAAAACAAAAACTATTTAAAAAAAACACGAATGCTTAAATCTACTTGTTAATCATAATGTAGTTTATTTTTGCTGGAAAAAATTTGGCTGGTGGAAAATCTGGTTTTCAAACAGTTTTAGAACATCTGATTTCAACTTAATCTTAATCTGACAAAAACACAACCAAGTACGTAAGTGATGAGACAAATCAGATATAAATAAGGCATCAGACTAACACTAAAAGTCAGTTTGACCCAAAATGCACAAAGTCTAAATCATCAACAAATAAGAATAACTGTATTTTTAAAAATTCAAATAATACACGTTAAACAAATCATGTTTATATACCTAAATAATCAAATAAAACAGACACATTAGACCCCTAAATAATAAAACAATAATAAATAAATCAATAATCTTAAACATGTATTGTATTTCTTTAAATCACCAGTAATTGTCATCTTTAACTAACTATAATAACTGATTGTTATGTTTGTAAATGTAAAACATCTTCTAATTAAAATAAATACTGTAAGATTTAAACTTTTTAAAACAGTGCTTTGACTAATAAAATGTCTTCCTGCATGTTTGACTCTGACAATCACAAGTCAATGTGAAACGTCTCACAGTTTAAGTTTCGTTTTAACCTGAGATTTTTCTTTTTAGTTGGTGACAGATGACGTAACGCCCTCTGTGAAATCCTATTGGTGGAGAGAAATCATGAACGTGTTTTTTTTTTTAATTCACCCTTAAAGTTCTTCAGGAAGAAGGAAACAAGAACAACCGCCTGCTCTTCTGACGCAGCGTTGAACCTTCAAGATAAATGTGAAAGAAACAAAAAACAGCCAAAATGAATTCTTCATTTTGTCTGTTTTTGTTTCTCTGCCTGAGTCTGAGTCTGCTGTCTGTTCCTGTAACTTCAGGTAAGTTTGATTAAATATTAACATGGTTTTTAGAATGGTTTCTATACTCAGGACATATGTTTAAGTACAAATTATAAAAACAAAATGTTTTATTGTTGGTCGTTGGTCAGTATGTTTAAAATGATCATTTGATTTTCGTTTTCAAATTGAAAAACTAAAGGTTTTTCATGGTGAAGAAGGGATAAACAAACATTTGAAAATCTGTTGATTTTAAATTTTTGATCCTAAAACCAAAAAAAACAGAAATACCAGAGGATATGCCACCGGGTGTTGCTCTCCTGCCCCCTTCGTGCACATCTGGGTGGCCCTTGGTGCCGGGGGCTTGCGTGTCTCTCTGCCACTCTTTCCTCTTCTCTCTGTCCCCCTGTCTCGTCCTCCCCCCCTCCTCCGCCTTCGCTCAGCGCCGGCTCTCCCGTTGGGTTTGGCGTGGGGGGCTCCTGTCGGCCCGGGGTGCTGGTGGGGGGGCTGTGGCCTTCGCTTGGGGGGCGGGCATTGCTGCGCTGGGTGGGTGGCTCGGGGGTTGGCTCGTCTGGGGGCCTGGGGTGGTGGGGTTTGTGGCTTCAGGACGGGGGGGTCCGGGATGGGTTGGGGGGGGGGGGGGGGGGGGGGGTCTGTGGGGGGGGGCACTTGCGTCCTGGGTTGTCGGGTGGCGGGGTGGTGCGGTGGGTTGCTCCGCCGGCCGGTCTGGGCGCCTTGGCCTGGTTCCCTGGGGCGCACCTTCGCTGAGCGTGCCGCTGGCGCAGTGGGCCGGGCCGCCCCCTCCCCCTCCTCCTCGGGGGCTCACTTGGGGGACCGCAGGGGCCGGCTTGTGTAGCTTCGGGGGGAGGGAAGGGTGAGTTGTGGGTGGTTGGTCTGCTGGCTGGAGGCGCCGGGCCCCGTGGGTGCCGTGTCTGGGCCGGGGTGCCCCGGGGGTGGGTCTCTGGGTTCGGCGTCTCGGGGTGCGCCCTCCCACCGTCTGCCCGGGGGCGGGCTGCGGTTCGGCGAGATGCCGCGCCGCCTTGGGCGGGGTGGGGCTGTTGGCTGGGGCCTGCTGTCCTCCGAGCTGTGCTGGCGTCGGGGGTGTCTCTTGTCGGCGCGGGGGTGATTGGGGGTGGTCTCCGTGGGTGGGGGGGGGGGGGGGGGGGGGGGGGGGGGGGGGGGCTCTGCTGGCGACATTGATGTGGGGTTGCCGCGGGGGGTTTCCGGTTGTGCTGCTCGGCGCGTCTCTGGGGCCCGCGGTGCCGTGTGCCCGTCTGCGCCGTCTGCCCTCTCCGGTGGCCCGCCGTGCGGACGGGCCGGGCTCCTACCAGACAGGCCTCCTACATGGACACTTCACATCACTCACTCCCAGCTGGTCTGGCTCACCCACTTGTTGCACCACACTCACATACCCAACCCTTGGGGGGCTGGGGGTGGAGGGGGCCGCCGCCTGCGCTACTAAGTAGTGGCGCGGGGGCGGCATTCCCACCTCTGGCTGCCCTACTAATCCCTCCAATTTTAATTACACCGAACACACCACCCCTTGGAGGGTGGGACCACCACTTCCACCCTCCGGAGCTATTGCACCACATACACATACTGTATATGAGGTCGCTGCTGTATCTCTGGCACCAAAATATATGAATTATTTCTATATTTTCCCTGCTGTTTAAAAATGTCTTTGGAAAATATTTTTGAAATGGTAAAACAAGGCTTGTCATGTGTAAAAACACTGCAAATATATTGCACCAAAGTGTGAGTGGAAGGGGTTTTCAGCAAGATATGTGAGGAGTTTTATTTTGCACAGAAAAATATATGGTCCTCATATGTGTTCTTATTTTGAAAAGAACAACTTCCAGAGGAGAAAAACAAAAAAAACACATGTTTTTGGTTCTGTTTTTCAATTTTAAATCAAAAATCAAATAATCAATTGTTTATTTGTTTTTGGATTTCCTTTTCTGAACAGAAAATTCAATGACCAAAACATTCACTGACCGTTGATAAAGTTCACACACAAAGATTAACTTTGTGTTCAAATTAAAATGAGTCAGAATGACACAAAAGCTTAAGGCTGTTTACGGTAATATAACATTAAATTTACATTTTAGCTTTGAGTGTTTTCCAGTCAGAGTTTTAGATAAATGTAGGTTTGTTTAGAAATAAATAAAAATATAAGATAATAAAGGGAAAAAAAACTCTTTGGCAACTTATAAAGCACAACATAGAGCAACAGAAACTCATCGCAGCAAAAAGTTACATATTAGAGCCAGAACAAATAATCAGCTGAGCTATTGATCAATGTTGATTAATTATTAATGGATAAAATCAACCTGATTATTCAACCACACCTATTGATTGTTCAGCACTCTCGTAATAACCGTAGTGTAAAATATGTTTAAATACTGTATATGTCAGGGCCTTTAACTGCTGAACAGTTTCATCTATTGTTTTTGGGTTCACTGTAATAAACTGATATTGTAGTTGACTCCCCCCCTTAGTGGCTGAAGCTGTTGAAGCTTTTTGTGATTTTGTTGGTTTGTGCTGATGTTTGACTTTAATAATTGTATTTTTCAATTAAAAAATACAATCAATAAGTTGTAAATCTGAATTAATGACTCTTTTTTTTACAGTGCTGCACAATCTGAGATATTTCTCCACGGCTTCCTCTGACGTACCAAACTTTCCAGAGTTTGTGGTTGTTGGTTATGTTGATGATGTTCAGATTATTCACTACGACAGTAACAGCAGGACAGCAGTGCCCAAACAGGACTGGATGAAAGAAATAACAGATCAACAGTTCTGGAAGGAAGAGACTTGGAGAGCCATGGGTGATCAGAAGATGTTCAAAGACAACCTTGAAACCTTAAAGCAGAGTTTCAACCAAACTGGAGGTTTGTTAAAGTTCTCTTGTTCTTTCTAATGCTGATGTGTGACAGTGTGTGTTAATGCTTGTTGTGTAGCTGTAAACAGACGTGTGGACACACACTGAAAAACGTCTCCTTCAAACCCTGAATAGAAAGCACAGCATCACTAAGTGAATGCTGCAGGAACCATTCCCAAAGCTGGAAAAATGCTGATGTCAGCACTTCCTCTGTCGTCCCTCAGAGTCACTAGATTCTCCATGTTGTGTATTGTGGATGTGATGACCTTAAAGGTGTCAGTGAGAGACTTGAAGCTCTTCTGTTTCCACAGTCACATGTAGTAGCGCCTCCTGTTGGTGAGATAAAGTAATGCAGCTGTGTTTGTGTTGCTCCTAAAACTGGATCCAACTTTTAGATCTTTGTTCACATTCAGGCTTCAAAAGTCTTTAAAGTGGCTCCATGTCAGAATGGAGGCCTGCAGTGCTGAAAGGATTTGGTAAGAATCAAACAGATGATCAATAGAACACATTTACAATCAGATCAGACACATTTTTAGAACAATCTTCATCTATTTGTGGATTCCTGTTCAATAATGTTGTGTGTTGATGACAGACCGTCTGTGACTCACTTTGTCTTTATGTGCTCTCTGTCTGTCTCTCTCAGGTGTTCATGTTACCAGGGATGTCTGGTTGTGAATGGGATGATGGACTGGAGATGTTGATGGTTATTGTCAGGATGGTTATGATGGAGAAGATTTCCATCGTTCATCAGTCTGACCTGACGTCAGAGACATGGATCGCTGCCAAAACAACAGCTTTCATCACTAAACACTAAACCAGAAGTGGGACAGGAACAAAGCTATGATGTCATACAATAAAAACACTACTATACTCAGATTTGTCCTGAGTGGC